>NW_009914147.1:15466-109363 GCF_000696875.1 Nestor notabilis
AATATAATTGCAACTCCAGTTGCAATTCCCAGGCTATTAATATAGAACAGTATGCCATATGTATAGGAGCCACTCAGGGAAAAGAGCTATCACACACAGGGGAAAAAACAACCAAACCAACTTTCCTGTGCTGATCTGGTTATATGTGGCAAGAAAATCCTACTTGTTCTTGGGATGGAATGAAAAAGTAATGTAATTCAACCACAGGCAATAAATGAACAGGAGAAAGAGAGTTGAAAAGAAAGTAATATGCTACAGGAATCCTGTTGTTACAGAATAACACCTTTACTCATTGTTAAGCATTTTCATTTGGGAAAATGGGTGAAACATCATTTTGCTGCAACAAGATTCAGTATGTAAATTGCTCAGGGCAAAGATTACGTTGGTTTCTCTTTTTTTTTGTATTTACAAATATCTCAACCCCCAGCAGAGTTTTTGGGACTAGCATAATATAAATACTATTGCTTCTCATAATACTTCTACGATCGTAAGTGCTATATAAACATTTATAAGAAATGGAAAACTGATAAAAATCTTTTGTAAAGAAAAATGAAGTTTAAAATTGACTATAAATTCCCTGAGGTATCTGAGATTACAGCACTTGGCAGTTCATGATTTCTCTCTCAACCATTGCTGAATTAAGCTTAGAATGGTAGTTAGGTGGGCTGACATAAAATTCTGATCCTGTTAACATGAGAACTGCATCATCTGTTTTTTTTAAGGAAGGAGGTTAATTTATGACCAGTAGAAATTTATCCAGCCTGGGCTAACATGCTACATCTGGCATAGATGGCACAGCCATCTCACAATTCCCAGTGTCTTCCCGTTAGCCCCACATAGCCTTGGAAGTGTCAGGGGAAAAAGTGCCTCAGCTTTGCAGTGATATGGATCTCTGCTCTTTAGCATGGCATTGTTCTGCTGCTTAGGTTTTCAGCATCTCCAAGTGGTTCAGCATTGCAGCCTGTCATTGATCACCCATGCCACAAGTGATATCCCAATCAGAGCAGCATCCCAACCAGCCACAAAACTGGGGTTTCTATCCCTCCAAAGTTGAGTTCCCTTCATGCTGACCATGGTCTTATCAAACCAGGCTGAGCCTGGTCACAAATATCAGCACCCATTTCTACATCAGGGAGCATCTCTTATGGCAGGTCTGGCATCACACCCTTTCTTGTGATAAACTTCCCTACCTGAGGTGTGAGGTGCCTTCCTGTTGCTAAGCTAGCAGATTCCTCACCAAGTGGGAGACTCAAACTCAGACAGCTTCTCTCTCATATGTGGCATTGTGTTTATTCCTCCCTGCTCTCTCCCTTCTGGACCAGTTATCCGCTCCAAGTGTCAGGTGACTCAATTTCCTCCAGGCATTAGTTTCCCTACTTTGTGTGCATCTGGTGTTTATTCCATGCCCCACGCTCTCCTGGAAAGAGAAGGAGGTACTTTCCAATGGGCACCATTCTCCCAAACTTCTTTATGGATTAGCAATATGCCAAATTTCCCCTCCTCCAGGCTCCTTTTATGTGATTCCATCTTCTTCCCCCTCAAATAAGCCAGCTACTTAAAGATCCCCTGGCTAGTATGCCATATTATGCTGACATGCTGCTATCCTGCAGGTGATAGATGAAATTACATCTTACTATTTAGAAATTTAAAAGCATATTTTATTCCCCTCCCTCTTCATATCTCATTGCCAGCTTCCAATTTGATTGCTAGCTTGGTGTGGTTTTTTTTTTGTCCTTCTTCCACATAACATTCTGCTGAAAGCTTCTGTGTACTTTTACGGTTGCTGAAAGCTGTTATGTTCACCCACTGCATTGCAGCTGTGATTGAGAAATAGTCTGTAAAATAGAGTGGGACTCTCAGAAGATCTGAGACACTATTATAAATATATGTAATGTTAATATCTTATGATAATGTTTATTTAGGAATCATATATGACATTACATAGAGGCAATTTATTGCTTCCCATAAGGACTATACTTTCGTCCTTTGTTTGAAGAGGTTCACTATTTTTTTATTTCATTTTCATTTGATTTTCATGAAAAGTTAGCTGCTTATTCCTTAGTGACCACTTTCTTACTGAAGAAATTGTTGTGTAACAATATGCTTTATACCTGAAAGTCAAAGCTTGTCTTCAGTCTGAACACAAGTGGGAGAAATGCTCACCTTTGAACAGGCTTCTGTTTTCCTGGGAAGAACAGTTTGTGAGCTGTCACTACAAAAGGTGTAGTTGAGCTCACAAAAAATTTTCGTGGAAACAACTACCCTAAAGCAATTCTTAAGGGGCCTAGAGAGTAAGGCCATTACAACATGTCAAGAGGTGGGTATAATATTGTTATGAATATAATGTCATGCTCTCAGATTTTCTCCAAAACATGGGCAACAATTACAGGAACCACTAAAGCAGCCACCTAAGTTAACAGTGTTGCCAGCAGATGAGCTTTTCACGTTTCATATATGTTTCATGTACTTCAGAAGTATTTTGATAACAATATGAATATCGTCCTAACAGCTAATTGAGCTACTCATTATAAGTTATTTTAAAATGGATTTTCTCTGTTGTTTTGCAGCAGTTTAAATTGTAGGAGCCACAGTACACAGAGGAACAGCACTAGAGAGGTGTCTTGCTGGAAGGGAAGAGGTGGGGAGAAGGAAAAGAAAGAGTAGGGAAGGAGGTGAAGGGGGTAGAGGGAGAGAGGGAAGGAAGATAGAAACAAAACTCTCTCTTTTCATTTCTGTCTCTATCCACCCCCACTGAAGCAGAAAGTGATGTAACACTTCTTTTTTTCCTCTCATTTATTTTTTATTAAAAAAAAAAAAAAAAGGCTTGCAATAGATTTTGTTCCAAAGCCTCTTATACCTGGTAAACAGGGGATAGTGTTATCACAACAACAGAATTCATGACATACTCTTCTTTTTATATTGTCTGTTTGTAAACTAGCTCTGCCAAGGACTAGTTTATTATATGAAGAAAGTGCTCACTTTATTTTCTGGCTAGGCACAAGTTATTGTTTTCCTATGGGTGATGGCAGGTCTCCTCCCTGTTACAGTTGAGATCCGGCAAACAAATCTGATGCTGTTAGAAAAAGAACAGCCTTTAAGACAAGTAAAGGAAACGTAAGTCTGATTTAGAAACTCCTTTAGAAGGTGAAAGGCAGAAAGATGTCTGTTTACAAGTTAGTGAGGGACAACAGCTCAAGGTTAAGTGAAGAGTATTTCAGCAATCACCTGTTTCCTATTTATACTAATAATTTTGGATGTGTCTTTGTATATGTCTGTTATGAAAAGATTTCTAAATGTAAAGCATAGTTTGGGCTTTGGTCTTTTCAGACTTACAATCCCTGCTTGTAAGAAGAAGATAATTATAACTACATATATTATAGCAGTATTTTATGTTAATTTGATACGGTACATTTTACATTAATTTGATATTTATATATATATATGCATCTATGTAAAAGCCTCTAGGGAAGACTAAGTATTATGTTTCATGCTTTATATTGTGGTTCATAATCCTTAACACTACATCCTTCTCAGTAGATGATGAGCTGTTCCTGAAAATTTCTTGAAAAATAAAGAAGAAATTACTGGGGGACTGTGGTAATGGTAATTTGGTTGTGATTCAAGTTCAGAAAACCTTTTAATCTGCTGTTTCTGTCCCAGACTGACAACTACCCATGAGGTAAAATGACTACATAGAAAACAGAAAAGTGAGCCTTTGGTCTACAGAAAGAGTATTTGTTTTGAGTTAATATTATAAAAAATGCTTAAGTGAAGTTCCAGAGTGTTCTGTGGTTAACTGATAAAGTAGAATTCTAGGGCTTGCTGCCCATGAGACAAAAGCTGATGAAGGATTCACAAATAAATCAGCAGTAGTTTGCAGAAGATATACTAACCTATCTTCATCAGGAATAATCTACTAATTGAATTCAGTAGCTTTCTGCTTGAAAGAGAGCTGGTGCTGACACCACCTCAATAGATGCTGACAAATCTGCCTTTAACAGTCATTTTCATTTGACAGATTACAGTGTGATTGGAGTAACAGCAGTGAAACTACAAAATACTTTCCTTACTCTGTATTAGATGGTGAAGCCAACATTCAACACTGATCTGGAACAGATTTCCCAGAACACTTGGAAATCTTGCCAGATATTTGTCATCTTGACCACACCCAGTACAGTATGTCAGAAAAAATAAATTGTACTTGATCTTTTGATTATCCTTCTCTTGAAGGATTCTGGTCTTGGTGGCTGGACATGCCCTTTTACAAAAGTTGCCTCTTAGGCCATATTCTGCAGTTGTGTGCTACTTAAAAACACAGTATACATCAGTGAAGCAAAACCAAAACACCTGAGATCTGAGAAAGTCAAAAGCATGGTAATTTAGGTTGTGCAAGTTAAAAAATAAAGCAGGTATATATATTTTTCTTCCAGAAAAATTTTGCTTCTATAATTTAAGGTTTATAAAAAAACCTCATTCATACTACTGTAAATCCCATGGGAAAAGATGTTTGATAAAATTGCTATCTTTATCTTTTGCAAGGATTCTGGCATAAAAATGAAACAATCATGCCCCATCCCTCCACCTTCTTTTTCCTTATCTTCAGCACAAAGTTGCTATATAAACAAAATATGACACCTAAGCTGAACAAAAATACAGTTAAACTCTTTACCCAGACAATAAAGATCTCAGGAGACTCTGTTTTTCAGAAGTGATGCTTTGGGCAACATTTGCACATCCAGGAACTGAAAAGAAAACTTGTCCAAACACTTGTTCTTAGTTGGTCTATCGTTTACCATTCTGAAACTATGATGCTAACCAAGAGGACAGGAAAAAGCTTTCCTGATATTCCATCCTAATTTATATCTAAACTCTAAAGAGAGACTCCAAATTCTTCTCCCTTACCTTACGTCATCTGTGCTCATAGCTCAGCCTCTTAAACCCTAACTAACTTCAGTAATACAGTATACAGTCAGGCTTTTTAATACTTTGTCATAATCTCTCCAGCTTTAAGTGTTTGGGCTGAAAATTTCCCTGCTGAGTATCATCTCTAGGATGAGATTTTAAGTAATAAAATTCTGTGGGAATCCAAATGGTCTATTATTTCCCATATTTAAAACTTCTTATAAGTTTTGTTCAGAATCTTTTTGGACTTCATGCTTTGAAATGAAGATGGTAATTATCTTCGTGTCTTTTTATTCCTCAAGAAAGACCACTTCAGCTGGACAAGCTGTAAAAATCTGAAAAACTGCAATTCATGTATCTTTAAAATAGACTTGACAGAGCTCTTTAGCTTAATTTTCTAAAACTTCTGCCTCTGTTGAACATACTCAAAGCACAAAACAATACAGACTTTTCCTGACTGTTGTAGGACTAGATGCTAGAACTGGCATCAAGGAAAATAGCTGCCTTCTGTTACTCTTGCTGAGGTTTAGGCAGGTTGAAGGAAAAATAAACCACTTTGGAGAAGAAGAAAATAAAGGAACCATGTAATCCTATAATTAAAGAAAATGTAAATCATACGCAGAACTAAGACATCTTATAGGAAATCTCTACTTTGGAGTTGTTCCTTAGCTTTGAGCACCTCTTCTGAAATTTTATGTTCTTTTGACATTTTGGAATAGCCATTATTGATCAGACTTATTTTCATTCTTCAGTCATTTACCAGCAAAATTCTTACTAATTTCAGTGTGGAAACATTGTGGAGTAAGACCCTCTTCTGTTGATATATATATATTCATATATATGAGCAACTTAAAAAGCACAGCGTATAGATTTAAGTGCGTATCACCTCAAACCATCTAAAAGTTATTTCTCAGCACAGAAAGCCAGGCTATCTATGTCATGTTTTCTGTGACCCTGTATATCCTCGTAGGCAATGGAAGATGAACAGTGGCTAAATCAAGACCTAAAAGGCACTGATACTAGTTTGTCTCACCCTTTTATTTCCCACTATAACCCCAGTGCGATAGTCACTGTTGTTTGCTCTTAGTTTTCCCATTTTTGCCCTACAAAATGGTAGCATTTATTTAGGTTCTACCTTTACCTGAAAGTATCAGTGTACTGCTACACTATACTATAAGCTTTTATAAACCCTGAAAATACTTGAAATTTTCATGGTGCTTATTTCATTAATATGAAACAAATCCAGTTAATTAGTTGGCTGAATTTTTGCAGTAATCCATCCACAGGTGGAGACACAGCTCTGTTCAATCATATTATAGGTAATGTTTTTGAAACTGGTATCTTCAGTTTCAACTACAAAATCTTAACATAAAAAACTGACACTAAGGAATATTTTATCCATGTTTTCTAAAAACCCCTTTTCCTGCACACATTACAAAGGCTACAGATAGATAGTAATTTTTTCAATCACAAATAGAAGCAGCAAAGTTTGCCAAAAATCATTTTGAATGTATTTTAATGAAAATATAGTGTTTAAATGCAGCTTTCCAATTGCGGTCCCTTTAGGAACATCAACTGTAGCATACTTTCAGAAAACATGCATTAAGAAAGAAAAATCAACACAGTTTAAGAAATCTTCAGCAAAATACATTTGAAATTCAGTTATCAATATCTGGTAACAAATTACCTGATGAGAGCACATCAGAAAAACACTGAATATGGTCAGATGTGGAGTTAACTTTATCTTGATTAATTATAAAATTGTCGGTATCTTCTGTGTTATTTTTAGAAGCTTGATTTAATGGAGAGGAAGAGAGTGTGTGAGGGAAGAACTTGGTGTAGGATAAAAGACAGTTTTATACAAAATTCAGCATTTAATGGTAATAAATATGCCATATTAATGGCACAATGAGAAACGAGCATGTAATGCTTTCCCATGCAAAAAGCAGCAGACCACCTTTCCATGGCATCTGCCTCATCTACCAACTGGATCTATCTTGAAGGAGAGACCTTAAATTCCTGCAAGCAGACTGTAAGGCACATGCGGTAGCAGCAGTGTACTGACATTTGCTAGGCACCAGCGTCCCTCAAGTGACTGGGAGCGAAGCCATTGACGTCACTGAACAATAGGCAAAATATTTCCTCCTCCTCCATAGTCCTGAACTGTAAACACCCAGCTTGCACACAGCAGGCTGAACATTTGGGGAGAGGCGGAGAAGGAGAATGTGAAAAACTCTCAAGTGATGCTGCTGAAAACAAGCAGCTGTTCCTGCATAACCAGTCTCTCCTTATTTCTTCCATTTTGCTGTGAAGATTGCTAGTGTCCCCTCAGTGTAGGTCACATGATATAGAAGATGAAGCTAAAATAAACTATAAATAAAATTATGATTACTGAACTTACAAGGAATTTTTAGAAGTACAGTACCTAATATTCATTACAAGAAAAAAAGCTCTCTTTCTCCCTCTTTCTGTCTCTGTTATGGACAGCTACAGTATTGTAACAGTCATCCAAGTATTTTGGGCAAGGTGTGGTGGACTAATGTAAGAGAACTTTCATGTCTGTCACCCTCTCTCCACACAGCTACATTATTGCAAGCCAAAGGGAAAAAAAGAAAAAATGTACTTCAGAGTTATAAGACTTATAATTACAAAATCACACAGATCAGTATATGCTCTAGATTCACTGTATAGAATGGTTTAACTCCTTGAGCTGGAGAGCTATGCTTATGGCATAGGCAGAAATCAAAAAGGCAGAGTTAATCCTGAAAATAGAAACCTAATCACAGCTTCCTGTGGCTATATCTTAAAAATACTGATATATGGATTTTTTAGGATTTATCAGTTGTTGAACAGAATTTTTTATACTGGTATAAACGGTTAAAAATGCTAGCAATTAGTAAATGCAAGGAGCCTTATTCAGCTCTTTTTTCTGCAGTCTTTTGGAATTAGCTGCAGTCCTACAAGTTGTAAACCCTCCCTGTTTCCAGAGCATCCCTGGGAAGATCCCTGGAGTGGAGGAAAAAGAGACCATTAGAAACAGGGAGAAGTGCGGGGTTGAAAAGAGCTCTAAAAAAGCTCAAAGAAACCACTCAATCAGGGAGCTCTGAAAGCTACTGTATGCTACCTCAGGGAATACACTGTCTTATTTGGTCCATCAGTGTAAGCTGGAGAAAGGAATCTCACTTGGAGTCCTCACCCTTGGATTCAAAAGCCAATACTGGAAGAAACCCTAAGAAAGAGCTGCATAGAAAGAGAAATTTTGGTTGAAAAGTCTTGTCTGAAAACATCAGCTTGATGTGCCAGAAGACATCCTTGCTATGCCAAAGAAAATACTTGTGTCACCTGATTGCTGACTGAGTAGTCATCTCCACAGAACTCAAAGTGATCCAGGGAACCATAATTTTTATCTTCCTCTTGCTTCATTTAGTTTTTGCTCACTTTGTCCACAGAATATGGTGAATAAGCCCCCTTGCATCATATTTTTTCTCAAAATGAAGACCATGGAATCAATCCCATTACCAGTTCTGCAGAGGGAAGCATGCAAGAGCAAGGGAGAGACACCTTTCTTTCCTGTGCAATGCTGCTCTCTGTTGAATGAAGCTGTAGGTGGCACATATTATTTTCAGCATATATTGATTTATCATTTCAATGTACTGAACAAACAACTCACTTCTTCCAAACAGACCACAACTAATTAGTCATTATCCCCCATTTAGCAGGCAGAAAAAGTAGGTGGTCAAATAACCTAGTTTGCTGTATGACTAATCTACTAGGCCACAATGCACTAGCAATGTTGCTTCATGTTCAGCTCTTCTGCCTGTTCTGAATTAGTTCTCCTGTTGGAAGCATCCAACTGAAGATGAATGGGCCTCATCACTCGTCAGCATGAGCAGGAGCAGAACACAGGGTTGATCGCATTTCTGGGGTTTGACACCTACTCTTACACACATTTTGTCCTGTTAGCCAATGTGCTGTCACTGAACCTCTGCACTCTGCTTGTGCTTTCTCCAAAGCAAAAATGTCTGAAATACAGCTTCTCATCTTCCCTGGGAAAAGGCATAATGCAAAGAACCTAAGCGTAGCCTTTGCTGCACAGCTGAGATCTCAGATCTTGGTGTATGCCCTAATTGTATCCTGGTCCCAGTGTGGTGTGATAGTGAGGTATTCAGCAAGTTTCTTTAGCAGTATTGCTTTCTACAGGAAGAAAACTCCAGCATCTGGTTTTGAATGGGACCAATACCCTAGGACAACCTGTAAAAATATTTGCCACTCAGTGTAATGTCTATCTTGGCATCTTCCTTGAGTAATGCTATTGCTGGGAGCCAAGTACAAACTGAGAGAGAGCTACATAATCTTTGGGGAACAGCCTAAAAGAACAGCCTGAAATGTTAAGTACATTTACTTCGTTCATAGTAATGCACTTTTAAGCCTACCTTTAAGAAAACATTTATGTATTTAAGTTTTACTAGTACAAATATTCACAGAAAATACATCTTCTCTCAGTTGCTTGGCCACACAGATATGAATATCATTTGACACATTCTTACTCTTGGTAATTTCCAAGTTTTTCTACCTTTTCCCTTCACACAGCTGAAAACATATATTTCTAAGTAAATATTGTGTATAGGTCACATAAACATTTCAAGTTACTCCCTGAACATGTGTGTTGATGGAATAAATGATGGGGGAAGTACTAACAGACAGAAAAGCAAAGGAAAACTTCCCTCATTGAAGGAAACATGCTTTTTGCACTTTGATAACTCAGACTGTGTACAGCTAAATGGATTCTACACAAATTCAGCTTCAGGTAGAGCCTGGGAAAGTGCAATGAAAGTAATGGAAAAGTGTGCACTGTAATGAAGTCTCCAGCAATTTTAACTTCAGTGATTTTACATAAAATTAAAAGATAACAGAACATAATATTTCCTCTTGTTCCCATCTGAGCTAAAATGGTAAAAAGTGTAATATACTGAAAAGAATATAAGCAGCATTTTCCCTTCTGTTAATTGGACTTATGACAATCAGAAAAAACAAAGGTAAAGCTAAACCACATGTGTATAATACAAATAATTTGAGCACATTCTTTAGCTTACGCACATAGTGCCAGAAAATACTTTGGTAAATAGCATCACGGTGCTCCCAGGAAAAAACGGCAGAGCTAATGTGTCTTTATGCAACAGTCTATAGAAATTTGTTCTATAGATCTTGCTTTAGGATCTATCATGTTATGGGCATGCTAATCATGTTGAATTAAGACTTCTCTTTCCTTAATGCTCCCTTCAGCAGTCATGAGAGGAAAGTTTATTAAAAACCAGGTTTCTAGCCAAATCCTTGGCATCCACAGATTAATTATGTAAGTACCCTTATTAGGATTTAGAAATGTAAACTTGACACTCAGATTGTGAATTTTGGCAAATATGGTACAATCAGAGGTCTAGAGTGAAATGCAGTATGTATAGTATGTATATAGTGTGTATATGGATTATGTAGCAGTTACAGCTACTTGAAGTAACTGAGGAAAAAACTATCATCTTCACAAGACAAGAGTTTTGACATGGAAACCAATGACTACTTCTCAAACATCTCATATTGCTTTTTACACACAAGAGTTTGATCAGGCAGTATTTCCAGTCCTTTTGTAACAGCTAGATATTCATTCCCAGCAAAAGTACCTACATTGTAATCATAAAGTGGACACAGCAGGTAAAAAAACCTCATATGCTATCAGAAGTGATGAAAATAAGATCGACAATGATAAAAGTCAGACACAGAATCATGTTGCATGCTTCTTAGTTGGGTTTTAAAATACTACCAATATACTCGCCTCAAAATGTAGTAGTTGGGTTCAGAAAAACCTTGAGAGCTGTAAAATTAAAGCAGTGTGATTTCTACTACTTGGAGTAATTGAACCCTGTAGAGATATTGGGAGAAGCATCTTGGTGCTGCTGGCCCAGTTTTTATGAAGGTCCAGTGGCAACATGTGTGAACATAAACCTAATAAAAAGTATTCAGAAAACGTTTGTGAACTGTAGAAGAAAGTCGAATTCAGTCTGTGCTTGAGGACCTAAGTTAGCTTTTATCCAGTAACTACTGAATCGTAGAAACTTGATTATACTTCTGTTGAAGTTAGTACAGCTTTGACACATTAAGGAAATTAACCACAGGTAGGTCTATTGTTCTCACTCTGACTAATTGCATGTTTAAAATTAGACATTCATTAAAGAACACTTAATTGAAGTACAGAACTGCAGAGGAAAGAGGATTAGTTCCTACAAAACCATCGTTATTCACTGCTCTGCATATAAGCAAAGATTCTTTTCTGGCTCTGTGTCCTACGTGGTAGGTCAGAGAAGATAAACTTCTATAGTGAGCACTGTGGCTACAGCTCGCAGAAGCTTACAATATGGCTACAATGTTCACCTTGTCCCAGAGTAACTGTGGCATTGTCTTTGTCACAAATTATGCAATCCTCCTAGGCAACCTTATGCAGCCTGGAAATATTCGCTATTTTTTAAAATTTTCCTGATATGTAGCAAAAAGAAATAAAATTAAATTAACCTAAAACCAAAAAAGTTCCACATTGTATGCAAATCAAACACTGATAAAGGCTAAGATGCTGACATTCAAGGTCATAGCAGCTGTGCTAAGACTTGGCTTATCCCCAAGGTTGCCCTGACATTCCTCATGTTATTTATAATTCTGGAAGTTAAAAGCAGATTTATTTACTTAATAGCAGGCTCAATCTATTGCTCTAGAGCTACCTTAGTAGAAAGGCTGATACACATCAAAGGCTGATGTTTATAGATAGCTCAAAACATAAGGCAAGCAAAACAAAACAGACTGAAAACACCAAGAGTTTCAAGATGTACTGGTACAGAACAACATACTTATTTTGGCTAGATTTTTGCTGTAGATTTAGATGAAGAACATGATTTTATCCAACATTTTTGTGGTTAATTTGCAGCCAGGATGTTTATGTAAAGTAAATAGCTGGAGTTGGAAATTTGATTCTTTGCTTACCGGTAGTATCTCAAATCTGAAATGCATTTCATGAGTTTAGCTCAGAACCTGGCTTCTTTCCTTCTTTTTTCTTTTTTTATTTTTTTTTTTTGGCTTGGTTTGGTTTTTTGTTTGTTTTTGTTTGTTTATTTGTTTTGCTTGCTTTCCCCCTCCTTTTTTTTTTTTTTTTTCTTTTTCTTTTTTCAGTGTGACTATTATCACAAACTGCCTGGATTAAATTTAGTCAATAGAAAGTGTTTAAGAAAAGCAGAGTCTAGTTTTAGAAAACATGTTAAATGGGTGTTAGATCAAGCACCTGCAAGCTAGAAGAGAGACCTGAAAATGAGGATTTGATCAGCTATTATATTTACTTTCTTTTCAGTCATTCCCATCAAATACTGGTATTGGTTATGTCATGGCTTTACTCGAATGCTGCTCTCAATTGTACTGAAAATTCTCATGTTCTTTTATTTAATTGAAGGTAGCTTTAAGGAGAGGTTTCATTTAACAAATTCTAGAGGAAGCTGTAAGAGAACAGAAACTCATCCTGCATAAGAGTAAGAAGCATGTTCATTTAGCATTTGCCTCTGGCTTTAGACATACACCATCAAAGCTGCTAACCTTCAGACACTGAACATCAGACTCTCAAAGTGGATATTCTACATGAAAAGGCAATGAAAAAAGCTGTTTCATAGCTATCAATAATGGCTTTGAATCTTACTTATTCACAACAATGCAATTGCAGTCTCAAGGTATGTGATTTCCAACCTGCCACAGGGTCTTACAATTTTGAGAGCATTTTCAGCTTTGCAAAGATCAGAAATCTGAAATGGAACATTGTATCTCATAATAAATATTTAAAGACATGGCTCCTTTATGTGTCTGCATAGTGTTTTTATTAGAAATGATACCGTGGCCAAGATCTTCATGGGTTCTACTACTTCAAGAGAAAATATTAACCTAATCTTTTCCTCAGTAGAAAAAAATTTAGTTATCAAAAAGATGTACATTAAACTGGGCCACCCAAAAAATGAGACTTTTTGTGATTAGAGCATTCAGAGTACTTTTTTTTTTTCCCTGATTCAGAAATTCACGTTTTATTAATTCTTAAGCACTAGAGTCTTCTTCATAATGGCATTTCATTGTTAATCAAAAGGTCTCCTCTATACTTCTTGGAACAAAGCCAAAGCAAAATGACATTATGCCTGAAAGGCACGGCAAATTCTCTCTGTTGGTAGTCATCTATTTCACTTCTGTTTTTTTCAATGAATGTTTGAATTTTCTCTCTTAAATTACATTAAAATATTGTTTTATATACATACATCTACCATTCCACTGCCCTCTGCTGGAAGGAATATATCCTATAGCCTACTTATGAAAAAGCAGACAGTGTGGTTGAGTACGGGCTGGTGCTTCTGGACCCAAAACCTGGTTGTTCGTCCACTGGTGAAGTCTTCAAGCAGTTGGCTCACACATCTTGTGTGTATCCACAGGCAGAGGTTTGATCACTGTCTCCAGCACAAATAAACATTCCATTCAAAAAAGTAAAAACACCAAGTTAAGAAAACATGAAGATTGCACAGTTAAGTACTCAAAAGTCAGGAAATGCCAGAGGTAAAGTTTCACATAGAAATGTGTCTCTAATCCCACATTAATATGCATTTACAGTGCAGATTTTAATTATATGCAAGAAAACCTGATTATTTTTCCATATGGTTTACGGATGCTCTCAAATTCAGGTAGTTTTCAGTATGGTTAGCCATAGGTATGGATTTGTCTGAACCTATTCACATCTAAATAATTTCAGGTGATTTTCTGCTTTTTGTTATTGAAACCAGCCTGTATAAACATAAGATGCAAATTAAATTACTTCATAAACAGACTGAACACACAAAGTTGATTTGAACTGATCTTTAATTAATAAGTGATTTTGTAGAATAATACATTTAGCCACTACTTACTACCAAGCCAAATAACTTAATAACCAGTATTTTGCATAAGCAAAGGACAATTAAATCAGGACTTGCCTCATTCCGTAACTACATAACTGCCTGAAGTGAATGAAAGATGAGTTATAATCACTTGTACTAACACAAAACATTAAATGAAAATAAGGTAATTTCTCTAATGCATTCTCATGGTCAAAAAATTATCAACAAGGCATTGCTGATTAAACATTTATCTTCCTGCATTTCAAAATTTCTCCAGATTTTTGATCAGTGCAGTTTCTCACTGGAAACTAAATTACTTTCAGGTCAGGAGGCTGGTAAAAGAGGCTGGGAAAAAAGCTATGCAGAAAGGAAAGTCTTCCTATATTTTTTACTTCTGTTTTTTATTTAGCTTGCAATGACACATCTGGAAACCACTTCTATTCTGAACTCATTCTGATGAACAGAGCAAAAAAATGAGAATCAAAGATCTTACTTGTTTCAGTTTGGGATATTCTCACTAATTAAGATTTATTTGCAGATTAACAGTGAGAAATGATACGTGTGCTGCTAGGATATAGGTACTATATATCCTGTAAGTGACACAGCTGTAAAATCTATTTGTAAAATAATTTACATTTATATCTTCTACACTTTTGCTGTAAGACAACTGTAGTTGGTCACAAACTACATACAAGAAATATTTTTACTTAAAATTATATGCAGCATACAATCAACTCATTCAAGTTTACATCAGAAACTGGTATTGTTGTTCACTTGCAGCTGCTTTTTGTCAGACTAAATTTTATTTTACAGAGCATTGCAGTAATATGAGTAAACCCCTCCCAGCAGGAGTTTGTTACAGACTGGAGAAGCCCTTCTCCTATATTACCTGGAGGCAGCATAATGTTCATCAAGTCCCTTGGATCCAAGTGGATGTGGTGGGAAAATCTAATTAAATGGATTTTTTGCTGGGGCTGATGGTTTTGCGTTTCTCTAGAGCAGAAATGCTAATAAAGCAGTGATAGACCCAGCCATGTTTTGCTGCAGAGCAGTCGGAGTACAGAGAGTACAAACACAACATGCTCCCAGACCTCGGACTGGGAGACGAGTATAGCCTGGCATTAGCAGCACAGTTGGGCAGTGTAACTTCTCCACTCAAAGGCTTCAATCACAGACCTTTAAGGTTTGTTCCTATAATTTAAAGCCATAAAGGAAAACAAAACCATCCTGACTTTCTTTGCTGAGGGAAATTCGGGAGTTGGATATGTCTGTTTGAGACACACTTACCAGTTCTTCCAGGTCCCATAGCTTTCCAGCAAACAAGCCACAAACCTATTCCCCACTTGTTCAGGCAGGAAAATCTCCTGGTACAAGAACATATTTTTCTTTCCCTTCAGTTGAAACTTTGCCCATCTTCACACAGTGGGCCTCACTTAATAGAGAGATTATTCCCTGTGTATTTAAATACATAGGAAAAAGGAAATTGTCTAGAAGCACAGAGTGATCTCATTGCTGTATCACTTTTCCCACCAGCCTATTTTGGAGGCAAAGGCAGGATCCTGGGGCTTGCAGCTCAAAGCCACCCAACATAAGAGACTGATGGTCCTTGCATTCCCTTTCTCAGCTCTCAGCATAGGGCAGATGAATCAAGAAAGCCGTAAATGTTCTGGGTAACATAATAGTTGAATGTTAATGCATATGATATTGCTTTAATTAGTGATTTCCTCATCAATTTGGTGACATCAGGGAATGCAGTGGAGTGCAATGACAACCAGTGAAATGGAACAGTCTTAAACCTAAAAGAAATTACTGTTACCTTGTGTGTGTACAGAACTAGCATGAAAATTAAGCTTAAAAACAAGATAAAAAACCCAAACAAAACCTCAAGCTAAGTAAAAGGGACTGGGGAAGGAATGTTTTAAAAGGAAAATTCCATTTCCAGAATCAATTTAAATCTTCAGTGACTAAAGCCAGGCATGGTAGTATTAAACAACCATTAGTTTAACAATAGCACCTCACAAGCACAGAGAGATGTAATAATAAATAAGATTTCTCACATTTCTGTCTTACAATACAAGAAAAAAGCATTGATTTTTAGAAGTTTTGGGAAAGACATGGGATGATTCTTGTATGCATTCTTGAATCCTTATATGAATAAGTTATTAAGGAGATTTATGTCAACAAAAGGAGCTTCAGTATTAAAATATTTTGTTCTATGGTTGTGAGGCATGGGATGGGGAAGAGGATGTGAACAAGTTGCTCAGTTTTCTGCTATGAAAATTTTCTTTTTCTTAGAAGAACCATTGGTTCATTGCCTGTATATTTCAATGAACTATAGCTTTTATGATATGATCTGCAAAAAAAGAATCTCCCTCACCACAATTTGAACTAATCAAAGGGAAGTTCTGAATCCTAAACCAAATATCTTCCAGTTGACTTGGAAACTTGTACATGCAGCAGAACACCGGGCTGGTGAGCTCTTTGCAGTCTGTGTTGCTAAGGAGACCAGGAGCTGATTTTGGAGAGCAATGTAAGTACATTTATATAACAAGGAGTTACAGGTTTCAGTGCTGCAAATGTACAGATTTCTTCAGTAATATGTATTTGATATATTTGAGATGGTTGTTTCCCCCCACCCCCCAAAAAAATATATCTATCTGGGAGAATAAATGGAGAAATATTTCAGACAACTTTAAGGTAATTTTTCATTTATTTGTATTTATTTATCCTTGCTTTCACACTATTTGGTTAATCAGTATTATCAAAAGAGTCAAAAGATTCTGAAGATAAAAGCAGACTTCATCTAAGCTCATGCAAAATACTGGCTGAAGGTTGTACACTGCTTCAGACTCATTTGTGTGTCCAGCCAGTAGCTGATAGGCAGCAGCCATCTGTCCAGTGAGGATTCTGATGAACATGTCTCCTTCCACAACTAGCAAGTAAACAGAGGTAGAGCTGACTGGGATAGAATAGCTGCAACCTGGTAGTAACTAGCTGAACCATTTTCTTGTCTATCCTTAATTTGCAGGTACATTGGATGACCAGGGCTGTTCAAGATAAAACAATTTTTGCCAAAGCCGTCTCTCTCTCTTGCCCTGATTCATTTTAATCTAGCATTTTCCTTTTCAGCTGTCTATTTTGACAGGGTAATGAAAAGGCTATGCTTCTCAAATTTGGATGAAAGAAGATTAAGATTTTTGTGAGTATAATGATGGATTTCCTAGTCAATAAAAACCACCTAGCATTCTGATAACTTCTATTTAATTTAATAATTTCAATGCAATGTAATAAGAAAATGACTTTGAAACAGATTTTGCTTGTTTGTCACTTCGCATGGAAACATACAGACATGTTTGTGTATTGGAAAAGTACTCACTTTTACCACCAATGTTGTCTCATCAGTTTTGTAGTTAAATCGAGACATTTGCTGAAATATTTATTGAGAAGAAGTTAATTTGAAGAAATTAGTTTTGCATTTGGTTCCAAAATTACTGGCACTGTGGGATTTTAAAACTGCTGCTCTAAGAGCTTTTACGAGCACTTGTTTCGTATTGGAACATACTAGTAGTCATATTAATATATTCACTACAGAAATAACTGGGAACAGTTCCATTTATTCACTTCTTTATAGAGATACATAAGATGCTGCCTAAATATGGGAGACACAAATTTCTTACAACTAGCTACTAAAGTTGAAATTAATAACAACAGCTGACCACACACTCCCACTTCCCATGTTGTTTGGGAAAAAGAGACGTTACTTTCTTCTCCCTAAGATACAGATTTGCAAACAAAATATGCAGTTGCAAGATTAGATACTTCAAACTATAGTCCTTTTTATTGTATAATTTTGGTACTTGAACACTCTAATGATGGCAGAAACTAGATATTGTAGAAGCACATGTAAAGTGACAGAATCTGGGTCAAAGTACTTACAGACTAGTGGAGAGATTCACAAAGATTGAAGGAACAATTTACCTAATGTATTATTTATCCAGTGGCAGGAATAGGAATTAGAAAAGTGTTATTAAAGAGAAATTGTTCAGATGTATATTGCTAGTTCTGTGTTCAAAGAGTTGCCTACATCAGAAAACAGGTTTAGCCAACCCATTATAAACTAAGCTTATATGACTCATAGCACCCTATTGAAGACTGTGGTGCTGCAGTGAATCTAAATGGAATGGCTTTTATTTCTTAGTAAGCTCTGTCCCTTGTGAAACCTGAGAGGAAAGTATTTAGATAAGAGAATAGGTGACCTGCATGCTGAAAGGCACAAACTAATCTTTCACAGAACAGGTGAAATAATGGTGGACAAAACTTAGCTTCTATATAATGCAAAACCATCTTCTTAAATCCAAGCTTTTACTAAGAAGTGTCCTATAGTGTTGCTGAGGACTTTGCTCCTGTAGCATTGTGGTTACAAATTTTTGTAGAAATCCAGCGTATATTCCTGTTGTCTTAAAGAGGTTTGCATGAATGGCAACCAAGAAGGTGGTTGTGTGTTTACTTCACTCTGACTGCTGTACTTTGTGTCAGATCAAAACTCTGGGAAAGGAGAAGGAAAGGAGGGATTGCTCCTTTCCTCAAGGAGAAGCTCAGCTCTGCAGAACTTTTAGAAGGCAGAGTGGAAAAGGCAGTGAGAGAAACAATGAACAGCATGAGTATAGACTGGGATATTCCTGAGAGGACCAAGGTACTTGCCTAGAGAGTGTTGCTGACTCAAAGCTAAGCTCTGGAGGAAGCAGACAGGAGAACCATTTCTAAGAATGCAGAGAAGACTTTAGTGTTTATTTCAGCCCACAGTCACTACCAGCTGCTGATCTTGGTAGGACTTGGAGAAAGGAAACCCATCTTGCAAGAAACATTGCTTGGGATTGACTTTTCCATGCTTCCTTCATCCAGTAGGTTTGATGTTCCCTATTTTCTAAGTCATCTTCTTCAACTGTGTTTGTTTTTGTGTTAACATCAAAGTAGCTTTAGAGTTTGGAGTCTTTTGTAGCTTATATAAAAGAAAATGTCGTAGGAAGATAGCAGAGTGGTTCTGCTTCAACATGTCAGCAAATTCAATGTGCAGATAGCAGACAGGTATAAGTACTAAGTAACCCCAGGTTGGAATGTCAGGACCCAGATACCTACTGTGTTCCGCTAGTGCATTTGCTATTAAGCTGCTCTTCACCTGACAAGGATTATAGGATTAGAGGAATGGGAAATAATGACACTAAGTAGTTCAAAGGGCAGCTGCATCAAACAGCAGGTATCACAGACTCTGCTGAAGACTGCCATTGTCAAAAGGCTTGAAATCTGAAGTTGTTACAACTAACTCATCTGTACAGTGTTCAAAGATATTTTTGTCATATTCAATGCCACAAAAAATAATGTTGTAGTGGCTGACTGGATCTTGGAAAGTGTTCTTAAAATAGAATATTTTCTACAAGAATTTCTATGTTGCCCAATATTTAGTATCTGTGAATGAACAAGCCATTAGGTTTACAAGGGTGTGATTCCAATAGGCCATTAGCCTAAATGCCAGATTTATGTTTGTTTCATTGGGGAAAGAGGTAAGAGAGAAAAGGTTGATTTTTATTATTATTATTTTTTTAGCTTTTTTCATTTTCACCAACTACTCAATTTTTGCTGTTCCAATCAGACCACAGAAAAAAATACTAAATTAAGGATTTTCATGTGATTTGTTGAATTTAAATTAATTTGTATGTGTTAAGCAAGAGAACAAAGTTAGACATTTAGACATTAGGTCTTCATTATCAAGAGGATTAAAAAATCCTGTGCAACAGACAATGAACATGGAAAACATTTTCATAGATTTCTGAAGTAGCCTCTGAGGAAAGATATTTGATCCCTTTTCTTCAAGTTGACCTTTAATTTGGTGGTCATACGAATCAGATAACTTGTGGCCTCAGTCTAGTAAAATGTTTCATCCTGGTAAGAGTATAGGAACAAACCTTATTCAGAGTAGCAATGTGTTCACAGCCATATGTTCTACTAAGTTCTGTCTTGAAGGACCATAGAACCTAAGAAAAGATTAAAATTTGTGATTCAGCTCATTTGCATTCCTGGTGACAGTTGATTTTAGGAAGAGTTCTAGTGAGAGAATACTGGAGTTGTGAAGGAAAACAATCAATCAATTAAAAAAAAAAGAAAAAGACTAGAGCTTGGTACCAGGGCACTTTTTCAGAAGATTAACTACATAACCTTTCTGGTAAATCATTGACATTGTCTGATTATAATTTTGTTTCTGTTTTACAAAACCATGAGATTTATTAGATCCCCCCACCCCGGAATTAGTTATGATTTGGTGTGAAGCTTTCAACCTTATCAAAGTTATTTAATTTAAAAACTCATGTGTTGATGATCTGAGTTGTACCTGTAGCTATAAATTGTTTTTTTGCCACTAAAACCTGATACTTGCTCATAGCACTTTCAAACTGGTCTTCATATAGTCTTCATATTCTGGCAAAAGACATATCTCAGCTTCTAAGATGGAGGAAGGCTGTTGCTTGCACAGTTTTCCTGCATTAGTTACTCTCCACAGAAATAATTTTCTTTGAAGCTTTATCTAGATTCAGACTTTTCACCAGGCAAGCTTTAAAGAAAAACTAAAAGTTTAGTCAAGGAAAGCTAAAGCTTAAATTCTTGATTCCAAGACTGGAAAAGTTACAAAAGTGAAGGAAACCAACAAAATATAATTATAAAGTATGCCTGGCAGTATTATACTTTTTGTCTTAAAAGATTATGTTAAACACTCTTACAGAAAAAACAGCTTCAGCTCGCACAACTCCATGCCCATCCATGCTGCTGTTCTTTATTTGGATTACAACTGGTTTGAAGACCTGAACAAGTTACTAGGCTGCCAGAGTTTATCAAAAACTTTTGTGATTTATTTTCTCCCTTATTCTACCCTTATTTTACCCCTTATTCTGTTCTCTGGCATTGTTACCGCATAGGAATATAGCTTCTGATCTACACAGTAATGACTGTGTTCACTCCAGTCCTCCCACCCTGTCTTTCAGAAGAAGATAGAACAGGATTTTCACCTTTAGGTAATTAGCGAGTACATGAAGTGCATGGGATCACCCACAGTGTTAATGCATATGGATGAGTACTGAAGTAGAAAGAAAAGTTACTTCCATCGGCTGTGGTTCTTCTGCATTCTTCCGCACCCTGTCCAAACCTCTCTTGCAGGGTCTTCTGTGGTCAAAGGTAACTGACCTATTATTTACCTGACAAACAGAAGGAGAGGGAGTATGTGTGCCATTCTAGCACTGTGAGGACAAAAAATATGTGCTGCTTTAATAAAAGATATTATCCCTCACTACCAAACTTTCCTCTTACATTCTTATTTCATCATATGTGCAACACTGCTGTAAACTTGCAGTTTCTAGACAGCTTCACTGTACACACACTGTAGATGTTTCAAATACAATTGATGTTGCAATGGTATCTTACAATTTTATTAAGGCTACAGGTATTGTCTTAAACTCTAGTGGTGCACACCTTTATCTCGGAAATTATTTTGGTGGTCTCATAGCTATTCACAACATAATATATTATGCATCTAGTCAATCTCTTCATAGAGGTGGCTATTACCATTTAATTTCCTGGCAGTTGAAACACACAGATATTAGAAAATACCAAAGTGGACTTGTTCTATGAATAAACCATACTAGAACCTGAGAATCATGGCTTTATTGAGCTTTGCAAGTGACTATCAGGGACCAGAGATCTCACCGTTTCCAACTGAATTTAGTGAAGATGCAGAAATATTTCAAACGTCAGTTTAGAAGGTCTAAGAGTATTTTAAATGTCAGTTTAGAAGATCTGACTCCCTCAGAGCTGGGGTAATCAGTCTCTTCCAGCATTGACGATAAAGACAGATTAGTCATCAGTATGAGTGCCAAAGACTCCTGACTGTTCAAAAGCCTCTTGACTCTCTGGATTCAAAGAAAAGCCACTGTCTAGCCAAGAAATACTCATGCAGATACAAACCACACTCTGTTTGTGCCCAGAAATTAAAACAGCAACTTCAATATCTGTTCAAAAACTTAACATAGGTGTCTATGGCAAAAATATACTT
Source organism: Nestor notabilis (assembly GCF_000696875.1). Classification (NCBI taxonomy): domain Eukaryota; kingdom Metazoa; phylum Chordata; class Aves; order Psittaciformes; family Psittacidae; genus Nestor; species Nestor notabilis. The sequence continues at coordinate 37,391 of NW_009914147.1, forward strand.
GCTGAAAGATGATGATCATGAAAGATGAAACTACCTACAGAAACTAGAAAGGTTATGATAGAAATACGAAGGTAAAATATTAATTAAGATGAATGGAAATTCCAAGGCACGACAAGGAAAAAGTACACAAAAGGTGATGTGTGTTCAGAGCTGAGTGCGACCTTCATATTGTTTTGCAGAGCTGGAGAAATGAATATGAAACAGAACAAAACAAAGGAACTCTACCAAGAAAGCTGTGAATAAAATAATACACAAAGACTTTTGGTTTTGCAAAAATTTTCACTTCACTGGCTAAGTGTTCTGATTTAGCTGAGTAGCTGGGACAGAATAAAGGACATGGGCATATGCAGGAGGAACACCTTCAAGGTGTATCTAAGGAAAACCGGTCTAATTTAAGCATCTGCAATATAAAAACACATCATAATGTGAATATGCATGTAGACAACACTCAGAACTGTTTTACTTTGCATGTTTCAGCTGAGGAGGCTTATGGAACATTTCCAGTTTGACTAACAAAATATGTCCTTATAAGCCTAACTTTCATCACAACTTGACTTCTAATTGCTGAAATCTTTTCTAAAAATGACATTGTACTTAAAAAAGAATCTTAGTAACTAGTTCTTAATGCAAATGTTGGCTGCAGTCTTGCTCCAATAGGATTTAAAGCTTTGCTAATTCAGATGTCCAGCTTTCCACTCAGCAGGCATTACCACACAACTAAATCCATTCTTTTTTTGAAAATTCAAAGCAAAGAGAAGGTTGAGGGCAGCCCACAACACTGATCAAAAAACCACAAATTAAGTAACTGAATGAGAAAAAGAGGAGGCATTTGGCAACATTTTTCTTTCACAATAACCCACACAGAAACCTGTTTTCATTTTTACATAAAACATTCAGAAGCTGAAAAATCTAGGTTATTCAAAATGAGCAAGAGGTCTTGAAACAGGTTTGTTCAATCATTCTAGGCCAATATGTAGTAGGACCAATGCTGAAAGGCAAAGCTGGAAGACCTCTGAGTTTCAGATGAGACGAAAGATCTAAACCTCTTTTATTTAGAGTTTTCTGTTGCAGTTTACCCTTACCTTGTTTAAAATGTCTTCTTTTTTTTTTTTATTGTATACATTTGAAATTAGAAAATAAAGCAAAACAAATAAGACACACACACCCTGAAAAAAAATCCCAAACACCAGACCTGCTGCACCAAAAAGCAGGAGAGAACACAAATTCTGGAAGTTCTGCAGACATACAAGTCTAGCATGCCTGGGAAGTCCAACAATGATGCCAGAGAGCACATGTAATAGCCTGGTCTTGCTTGCACATAGATTCTTGCATGTGTATATTTGCCTATGAATGCTGGATGATGATCAATGTAGCATGTTGGATTGGATGACCTCTTGTTCTTTCCAGCTTTATGTTTTCATGATTCCATGATTATGGAATGACTGTGACAGACACTTTTACTTCAAACTATTTACAAGAATTCAGCTATAATTAAATACTACCATTATACCTGGCTATTTGAAAATGTCTAACTAAAAACCTACCATTGTATCTTAAGGAAATCATCTGGAGAACAGACTGGTGCACAACATGTTTTTCTGGTAAATGTGTGATGTCACATAATTTCAGTGTGATGTTACGCAGTTACAATATTATTTAGGTATTTAATAGCAAAATAAAATTCTTCTCTGTGCCACTTACAGTCTTGGAAACTCCTCCCTTCCTACACTCCCAGTAAGGAGGTAGGAGATATTTCAAAATACTGTTCCTGAGCTTGTGCCAGGTCACATTATTGATCAAATCAACTTATCTTGTGTCTATCACTGGAACTTGCTCATAAAGTTGCTGCTGTTCTGTGGTTAGTTGCCAATTATTTCTGTCAGGTACAGCTGAGCTAGAGGTTGACATTCTTTTAAAATCTAGTACTTCGTAGATTTCACTTCTAACATATTTTTCTAATATCTCAAGCTCACTAAAAATCTTATAAGGCTTTTTTGCTTTATTTTTTTTTTTTGTTGGTCTCTATTTGGCAAGCTTACCACTAGCAAGATGTTTCATGCAAAGATAAGAATCTGAAAAGAATAAAAATAAAATGGTTATTCCTTTTCAAAAATCTTTTCAAGTTATCCTGTTTTATTTTTAGCAGCCTTTATACAAAATTACAAAAACTGAAATAATAAAATTTCAGGTTTGTGTAAAGGATCAAATCAGTCAAATAGTTTTTACAAATTTTCTTCCAAGGAAATTCTGAATTTTGCTTAGTTCACTTTGTTTTGTAATGGAAAATACTGAAGTTTTGAAAATCTCCTAAATGACTGATTTGCTCCCAGTTCATGTAAAGCTCTCATTTTACCTGAACAATACACACATTTTCTTTAAAATTTAATAACAGAATGTAGTCTAAGTATGTAATTTATTAATTCTTCCAAGACAAAATCAGTCTTTTTGCCACATTCAAAATTATACCAATTTTTTTTGGCCTGAGAAAATCTTCCCGGTATTTTTTTAAAGTTATAAAGAAAATCTATCATTCCTACAAACTCCATTTTACACATTAGTCTTATCTCCATTTGCAAAACCTAACGTAAGAGTCATGAAATAACTCATGTAGCAATGGAGTCAGACCTGAGAAATATCAACAGCAGATGAGTGGGCAGTGGTTGACTGTACATTCAAAATACAGAGTTTGTTGTGGAGAATAGGTCATAGTGCTTGTAGTGTACAATGTATGGGTGTAGAAATGTGAACAAACTATATGTGCTTTGCTGCTTTGTTTGATTTTCTTTTTTTTTCCCACTTATATGCCCCAATGCAAACACAGACACATTCTGTCCCAAAGAACTTGGGAGTGACTTTTAAGTGTTACTGTTGACACTAATTGAACTGCACGCTCAACTCATTATCTTTTGTTCATCAGCAGCACAACCGCCTATACGGAATCCTTTAAAACATCAGGCTCTGCAGACCCAAATGTGTAAGTACATTTACAGAAAAATATCCCAATATTGCAGTTTGGTTTACCCAAAATGTAATCTGTAACTCTGGACAAAACTTGTTATACTGGTATGGTTAATAAGAGCTCTTCTACAGCAATTTGGCAACAAATTAACAAATTATGAAAACTTCAATTTGTGGAGTAAATCAACAGAGAGAATTAAGCCCAGCAAGATAGCCTCCAAGAGAATTCAGAGTCGATTTGGATAGGATTCTGCCCAAAAGAGAGGGATTAGCACTTTGAATTATTGTGTAGACTGGCAACTCATTCTGTGTTTTTGTTCTGCATGCGTTTGGAACTCGGCGTAATGAGGACTGAGCCCAGGCAAAGATTTCATAAGTATTGCAATAACTCAAAGAATAAACATTTAGTATTACTGAATCATTCTGTAAAAAACTACAACTGAAAGTAATTCAATAGCTCTCTAAATGTCTTCAAATCATATTTGAGTGTCTTTTCAAGAACATATGCTTTACCATAACACCAACTTAGTATTGGAGATAGAGAATTAAACTGTATGGCTTAGGCAGGAAGTCAAGCAAGATGACTCAATGGCACTAGCTGGTTTAAAAATTTATTAAATGAAAGCCAAAAGTAAAAGATACCTATGGGCTACGTTTTATGAGAAGGTAGTAATAGCTGTGATGGCTGTTATAATTGTATGACATGAAAACCGGCTTTGTTCAGAACCTGGAAAATGCTCTGATGTTTTGCAGGAGCCTTTTGATGAGCCAATGATTATAGGCAAAACTAAATTCAGCCACTTTAAAAAATCTATACAATTTTCCATCACCCTAGCAAACTTAGTTATAGAAATACGTTTATTTGTTTTGGAATGGTATACACTTTGTCCTGGACTTAACACTGCTTTTTAGATGCGATTACCCATTCACTTGAAATCAGTGAGAACTGCTCAAACACAGCCAAAGGGCAAGTGAGGGCTACAGAAATGTGCATTAACACCAAATACCAGGAGATCCAGGAAATCCACAGCAATGGTTAACTCCATCTCTCCTTCAGTAAAAATGACTGCTGTGCTGATACCAAAGCGTACACTGAGTGATGAAGGGAAGGCAAGGAAAAGTGTGATGATCAGTTTGCTTGCAGCTCTAATGAGCTGCAGTGGGAGTGAGCGCTGCATCCCATTGCAGACTCTGGATGGAGTGGCAAACCAAAGCACTGTCAGCAACAGTTTTGTACTCTGCTGCCTTTCAGGAGTTTAATAACCAAAATAAGGAAAAGTTTTAATGGTTTAGAGAGAGTCAACGAGACCACACAAGCACCGCAAGAACAGCTGGTGAAATAAAGGAGGTGTGCTGTGAGGGTACAACCCTTCTGTCTAAGGAATTAAGTGTGGGCAAGAGGTTTGGGAAACAAGATTTAACAGAATCAACTATCAGACTCACTAAATCCAAATCTCTTCTTCCTGACTTTTTATTTGCTGATTTATTTCCACAGATAACCAGAAACAGAGTCCTCATCTGCACCTTCAGGGTTTTACCCTAAGAATTCTTGGTCAGAAAGCAATGAGACTTTGCAGCAAAATGTGGGACTATGTTTCTAAGTGCCCTATTGTAGTAGCTCACCTCAGGGAATTAAGATAAACGGATTTAAGAACTCTTTCAGCATAAATCACACAGCTCAAAAATAACCATAGGCTTAGATGAGAACTGTGATTAATAGTATCCCAGTGTCATTTGGCACTGCCCTTGGACATTCTCATTGCAGTTTCAGTGATTTACAGAACACATATCTCTATGATTACACAGTAAACTATAAAACACTTTTTTACAACTGTTTTTCTATTTTGATAATGCATTAAATGTTTTTGAAGGCTCAGGTAGGTTTATTTGAACTGTTTTCTTCTGTATTTTTTTTTTCTGCCAAAACTAATGTCAGTTCATTTCAGATAGTGATGAAGGATAGTAAAAATTCATAACAATGGAATTATTGCCAGAAGAATGTGCTTGTGAAATAGGAGTGGCTACCCAGCAGCACAGGCAATACATACAAAGCAGTCAGGTGTTGTTCCAGTGAAACAGCAAATCTTGTTATTGACATTTCCTTTCCAGCTCACAGAAGTCTGCCTTAGCTGGGTTATGGAAAAAAATAAGAGGAAAGTGAAGCTGGTTAGGTAGCTTGGCAAACACTGAAAAGAACGTGTGCATGCACGTGCTGTTTGTGCACGTGTGAGTGGGCACGTGAGTTCAAGTACATAGGTGGATGTCTTTTTCTCTAGCACATTATGAAAGTGGAGTGAAAGGGCACTGCCCACGCTCTCCTCCCAGGATCTGACCCGGTGGCAATGGCCTCACATTCCTCAGCTGAGAAGCGCATCTGTTTGCTTTAGCTGAACCAGATGAAAGCAACACTACCAGGATCTTTCTTTGCCTCAGGCCCTTGCTTTAGAAAGAGCCAATCCTGCTGTTTCTCTTTGGGACTTATTCCTGGTTTGAGAAGACTTGACTAGAGGAAAGCTTTCCAGTTTTTGGTTGCCTTTGTAGCTTAGTAAGGAGAGAACATGTATTTTCCATTTGCAACTTCATTTATTTTAAATAAAGCAATAGTTTGAATTTTATGCTTGAAAATCATAGATAAAACCCCCAAGACAAATCAGTGTTTTTATAAACTGGAACATATTTTGAGTAAGGCAGCTTCTTACAATTTCATTAATAACTGAAAACATGTTTTAGCTCTAATGTTGGTCCAGTATTTCAGTAGCTGGGGCATTAGAGAGTGGCATTAGGCAGTTGTATTCCTGGTGGTATCACTGACCAGCTGCTTGGGCAAGTCCTTTCACTTCATTGTGCATCCACCTTCCAAGAATTATACATTTCTGTCTGAAGTAATACTGCGGTTTGGGTAGAGTGGGCACTTTCTCTTATACCTACATCTTTTACTGTGTTCAACATGGTTATAGTTAAAACTTATCAATGTTTTTTGTACTAAATGATGGTATAATTTCTCTGAAGAGGCTATCACTGAAATACTGAACATAAAAATATCTTTCCTGATAAGATCACATCTCATGAAGAAGCCCATTTAGTGGAAGTCTCATGTCAGGTCTCATGCACGGGTTATGAGACTGTCATAACAGTCTCCCACAAATACTCTCCCAACCAGACCTAGATGTTACTATTATGCTGTGCAGTTTTGAAGCATCTCTAGAGTGTTCTGACTCACATCTGCTAGACACAGTTGGCCAAAAAACCTGCTAACCAGATGCATCTAGCATTCTGGGACACAGCAGGAAGAAACTAAGGGACAGTAATGAAGCAGGAGATGCACAACCTTACCTATTACTTGTTTTGGTACATTCATCACGTGATCTCACAATCCTCTGATGCACTTTGTATGTTTTGCCATGCAGAGCTGCCAACATGCATGATATGCAGAGACAATTGTGGGAGATATTAACAGGGCTCTCCACATACAGAAGAGTATACCACCATGATATTTTTGTAGCTTTCCTAAATGTTTATCTTATAAGAGCTGATTGTAAAAGCTTAAAAAAAACCCACCACCATGAATTTCTTACTTGCCAAGGTGGAAATATTCCATTGGAACATCTCTGTTTCTCACATGTATGCACACAACAAACCTTTTTCATTTAGCCTGTATTTTACTTGTCACAATCTCATTTCATTCTCAAGTTTAATCCTTCTGTTTCTGAGACCAGATGGATTTTTTTTTTTTTTTTTCCATTGGAAGAAACCAAGGCTGAGTCAAATGGTTTCAGTGGCTTGTTGTTCTTTTCTAGTGTTGTCTGGAAGCAATTTTCTCAAGCTTTGTAATTTATTTGTCATCTTTCTCAAAATCCCCACACAAGAAAGAACGAGAGCCTTCCTTTGGAATTAAAAACAAACAGAAGAAACCTTGACATTTGATTTTTATACATATCTTTTATATTCTGAATGTAATAAGTAGATGTTTCAAGTACTGATGGCTGGGATCTTGAGGAGAAGAAGTCATGACTGAAGTCATATCTTCTGCAGAATACAAGTGATAGTTGGTGTCTCAAGGGATTAGGTCATGCATTACCTAATGAAAAGCAAGCAACTACGTGTTTCTATATTGTAAAATCTAACATGCAAAAGGAGAGAACATGTACCAGTCTTTAACCTGATCTTTAAAAGTTGTTTCTATACTTTCATACCTATAAGCAACTCTACAATAAAAAGAAAATCCAACAATATTGTCCTCTCTTACAAATGCCATATTCTTCTGTTTTGCTTTTTTGCACAGTCTGGGTAAAGAGGTTAATGGTCTCTTGAGCACACAAGAAGATTAAATTTTTGTAAAATAAGACCAAACAAGAGGCAGCAAAAACTGGATTTAAAGCTGAAGGTCCCTAGAAGAAAAAATCTTTATCTTTGGTTGTTTTTTCTCTTACTTTTTTACTTATTCTTTTTTTGTATTTTCATGATCCAGCTCAAATGCTTCCACTGAGCAGAGCAGTGGCAGAAAGATATAGGGTATAAAACTGTTTCTGAAACACGTATATTCTAATTAATTCTTGCAAAACAATCTGTATCTTTAACTGCATCTGTAAACTCACATAGACATTTGTAAGAATTCAGTTTGGCCTGTATGCTACCAAAATGCAGTGTTTAAGTGTCAGGTGTCACATTCTGTACCAGCTATGTTTTCTGGATTAATTTAAATTTCAGTCCCTCATAATATGTACAAACAATCTAACCTCAAAATGGAAAAAACCCTGGTCTCTGTTCAAAGCAGACCAAAGCTGTTTGCAAACCAAAGATGAGGAATAATTTTCTTCTGCAATACTGGAATGTGATAATTTTACAGCAGCTTGGCATCAACACTACAGTATTTGGTAAGCAAAAGTTAAGTGAAACAGAAACATTCAATAAGAGGGCGAGGTATAGTCGCTACATGTATCCAGTTACCCGCTCTATTTTACCAAAATCAGTTTGGGATTACTGGACTGAATGCTACTAAATTGAATAATAGCCATGATAAACTTGTTTTCAGGGACAGATGCAGTCATTCTCAAATATTACGAATAGTGGCATTGTACTAATTTCTTGAGACCTTACAACAATTTCCAGACAAATGCTAAATGAAACAATACAGAATTATATGAATTAAGCCAATAATGTGTTGTTCTGATATATTATCCCGGTATTACAATAATCATAGTCTTTAGCCAGTTCATTACTTCATAATGTTTTTATCACTAAAGACATACAAAAGCAGCCAGCTGCATATTTCCCCCTTAAAACCATATTAATTCTCGAATTTTCCCCCATTATCCAAGCAAGGATATTCTTGTCTCTCACTAAAAAGTAATTTTTATAACTGAAACTTAGGTGGAATTTTAATGTTGAATTTACATATCTGACAATATAAAAGCCAATCAATCTCTTGTTATTGAGTGTCATATAGTCCTTTTCATGAAGGAATAAAAAAGCGGTTAGGATGCCTACCTACACTACTCCTACTGGGATCCGCTTTTAGAGTCTTGTACCTTTGGTGGTTAGAAAGCTGCCTAAAAACTGCCTAAGTTTATTTATGACAAATTTAATAGTTATTCTCTTTTTCTGGTATAAATACACCACCTCAAAGCATTTATAGAAACAACTCTTATTTCTTCTCAGCTTTCACTTTGATAGGGTAAGCACACCAAGCTGGTTCTCATTTAGTATAACAGTGTCTCCATTTCCTTGGTTCCTACTGCAGGCCTCCTTTAGATCTGTATTACATTTGAACAAATGCACCTAAAGAACAATTGAGTAGAACTGCATGAAAGCTTCCATGGGCTACCTGATTTTCTCTAGGAAATACTTCTCTGAATATCTTAGGACTGTGTTTGCCTTTTCTTCAGAGCCACAAGTAGGGGACTTGTGGTCGTCTTCCAACTAACTAACCTATGCTGTTTTTTTTTCTCTCCTTTCTAATTACTAGATTCTGAATATCTTTTAGCGGACATTCTCATTATTAACAAGATTAGTACTTTCTACTACTAAATTTCATTCCATTTTAAATTAATCTAATTCTTCCTCAGTGGTTCCTCAGAAACCCTGCATTAGTAAGATTAAGTTTATAGAGAAACAAAAGTAAGAAAATTCAGTGACTTGACATCAAAGATAGCATTAGAAGCAGGATTCAGAATTTAAAACTTGCCTTCTATTCATATATTCATAGAATGTTCTTCAAAAAGGCGGACATGAGGGGGAATTGTGGTCTCCTTTGTCCAGATCCTAGATTAAAATGTGGAAGTCTTTACAGTTTTTTTCTTATTTTCTACTCCCATCAAAAAATGTGTATAACCCAAACCCCAAGGAAGTCAAATGGCTCTAGGTAACAAAGTAGAGACTGAGAATTGCTGCAACATGTCCTAGGACATCATTCTCCAAAGAATTACTGCACTTTTGGCTGTGAGATCTGTAAAGAATGTTGAGCAGCATGATGGTATTTTATATTTACTAGATATTGCAGAAGGGCTTTTGCTCATAACATTAAACATGAAATATACAGCACAAACCACATTGGATGAAGAGTTTACATCACATCTTGCACTGGTGACTGACACTATTTTCTGTAAGTGAAGATGTAAGTGAAGATGTTCTTATACTGAACTGAAAATTGTGTCTGCTTAAAATTCATGACTCACTGGCACTGTTTTATAAAATGATCATGCTAAATGCAGCTTAATATAAAATTTTACATCCTTTTTCTGAAAGCCCTGTTACTTTGACTTTTTTTTTTCCTATTGTTAGATGAAGGACAACAGAAGCCAGTAATTACATGTAGAAGCCTGTGCTTCACCATAGACCATTTAATGTCATGTCTGCCAATGTTTATTATACCAGGTGTGAATATCCAATATTTTTTTTTATTTCCTTTTCAGTACAAGCCATTGTGCATGTTAGAACTTCTACAAGGGAATGTGGATAATGTTGAACACATAGGATGTTTTTTGTCATTAGCTTATATTTTTAGTTAGTGTAAATAAATCTATGTCTAATCTGCAATAGGGACATCTTTTCCTGTGCCACCAACACATCAAGCACTGTCCAGCCTATTTAATCATAATGGGTTTTTCTTCCAATCATGATGACTTCTTTACCTATATATACTTCTATCTCTTTCTGTTGAGAATTCTTCAGTGATTTTTCTCATTGATATCTACCAGTCCAATAGAAGCTTTATTTTCATGTGTTGTAAGTTACCTTATAATCATAGAATCATAGAATGGTTTGGGTTGGAAGGGACCTTAAAGGTCACCTAGTTCCAACCCCTCTGCCATCGACAGGGCCACCTTCCACTAGACCAGGTTGCTCAAAGCCCCGTCCAGCCTGGCAAAAACCCAGGGAGGGGGCAGCCACAGTTTCTCTGGGCAGCCTTTTCCAGTGCCTCACCACCCTAACAGTAAAGAATTTCTTCCTAATGTCTAATCTAAATCTACCCTCTCTCAGCTTAAAGCCATTCTCGCATGCCCTGTCGCTATATGCCCTTGTAAAAAGCCCCTCTCCAGGTTTCTTTTAAGACCCATTTAGGTACTGGAAGGCTGCTTTAAGGTCTCCCTGGAGCCTTCTTTTCTTCAGGCTGAACAAGCCCAACTCTCTGAGACTGTTTTCATTGGAGAGGTGCTCCAGCCCTCTGAACATCTTCATGGCACTCCTCTGGACTTGAGCAGGTCCAAGTCCCTCTTGTGTTGAGGGGCCCAGAGCTGAATGCAGTACTCCAGCTGGGGTCTCATGAGACTGGAATAGAGGGGAAGAATCAACTCCCTTGGCCTGCTGGCCACACTCCTTTTGATGAAGCCCAGCATATGGTTGGTTTTCTGGGCTGTGAGCACACACGGGCGGCTAATGTTGAGCTTTTCGTCAACCAAGACCTCCAACTCCTCCTCTGCGGGGCTGCTCTCTACCCATCCTCCACCCAGCCTGTATTTGTTCTCAGGATTGCCCAAACCCAGGTGCAGAACTTTGCACTTGGCTTGGTTGAACTTCATGAGATTCACACAGGCCCACCTCTCAAGAATGTCAAGGTCCCTCTGGATCCCATCCCTTTTCTCGAGTGTGTTGACCACACCACACAGCTTAGTGCTCTGAGCAAATTTGCTGAGGGTGCCTCAGCCCCACCGTCCATGTCACCAACAAAGATGTTGAACAGGACAGGTCCCAATACTTACTTCTGAGGAACACCACTCATCACTGATTTCCGCTTGGACATTGACCCGTTGACCACAACTCTTTGTGTGTGGCCTTCCAGCCAATTCTCTATCCACCAAGTGGTCATCCATAAAATCCATGTCTCTCCAATTTAAAGGCAAGGATGTTGTGTGGAACAGTGTCAAATTCCTTGCACAAGTCCAGGTAGATGACATCAGTCACTCTTCTCTTATCCATCAAGGCTGTGGTCCCATCATAGAAGGCCCACAGACTTGTCAGGCATGATTTGCCCTTAGTGAAGCTATGTTGGCTGTTACCAATCACCCCCTTATTGTCCATACCTTTTCATAATAGCAATAGTGTGAATGATTTTTTCTCATTAGGTGAAACTATTCTTTCACTAATGCTTATGCTATGAATATAGTATCAGCATGTTTCAATCACTAGTGCCTAGGTTTCCATCATGAGTGATGGAATCAGCATGTCAACTGCAAGCTAGTATAAAAAGTAAGACTATTTTATTACTGTTCTCATATTTCAATGTTTCATATAAAAAATGAAGTGATGCTTAAATTTTCTCTAGTTGTCCTCTACATTTCTCGAGAATTTTGTATCTGCCTTGCACTCTAGTCTATGCAGCCCAGAGGTGACTTGAAGGCAGCAGCTTCAGGGCATTTCTTACTGACTGTTTGACTTTTAAGGAATCCCTGTTGTTTAACATGAACTTCCACAAGACAACCGTATCTGATCAGCTTCTGCAGGAGCCTCAAAAGGTGCAGCTCCCTACATAGCCCTTTCTTATGCCTGTCAGTGCATGCTCCAGTATGGGCAGATCCTACAATATGCTCTCTCTTTTTTGTTTTCTCATTGACATGAGAGCAGACAGGGTTCTTTATGATTAGAAAGAAAATTATGAAATGAGAAATTATTTAAAAGTTATAATGATATCAGTTTTAATTTAACTTCACATATTACGGTTTTCTTTCTAAAGTTCCTTCATCTCCTTTAGAACATAAAGTAGAAATCTAATATCTGTTATATCTTGACAAAATTTAATCTATTAATTGTAGTGTATTATATATTTGAAATTTTCTATTAAAATCCATTTTACTGTCTCATCAACAGGGCTAAAACACTATTCTTTTTCCTTATGCTTCCTTCGTAGGTTAATTAAGAAGTGAGATAAAAAGAAGGTAAATTAAGTCATCTTTGAGTGCTTTACAAGAAGGAATGGCAAGGAAGACCAGGATCCTGCTTTTACAGCAGATGATCTTGAAAGTACGTGATTCTACTGAGGAGAGAAAGTAAGTAGTAAAGAATAAGGAAGCAAGAAATCTTGCAATAATAATAGCATGGCTATTTTGAAAAAGAAACACACATATTTTGCATTCAGAGAAGAAATCACTCATGAGCAATCACAAGTATTTTCTTAGTATAATTTGTTTATTCACAAATGTTTCCTCATACACAAACTGTCAGGAACTACATAGAAACCTTAGCTGAAGAGCTACCATCCTTCCAACAAGAAGCAATTGTGTTTAGTTTTGTTCTTCTTTGACACTCTCCCTAATCTGCTCCAGACTTGCTCCAGACCCTGTGTTTTAAACCTGACAAACACTTTTAGACTCAGGCTCTCCATGGAAGAAGAGAATTTTTTTTTTTTAAGTTTTGTTTTGTTTCATTTTCATTTTCATTTTTTGATCATGAGACAAAAGAAAAATCTTCTATCAAGTTCTTATTATGAACATTCATATATTTATTAACTACTTCACACCTGAATTCTAGCAAAGATGAATACCTTATAAATTTTAAACATTTTAGAGCAAAGATGCATAGAGCAAAAACAGTGGACAAAAATAAAGAGACAAGTGCTTAAATATTTAACTTTTTTTTTCACATGTAATATATTGTTTTTATCTGCAGGCACTTAAACTTGAGTCATTTTTCTGTGGTACGAAGTTCTTGTAAAGAGAAAATTCAAGACACCACCTCTATTTTATCACATTCCACAACAAAAAATAGTGAAGTGCTAAACTAACACAGCTCTCTGAAATCAGATCATAGGAGGCTTTAAGCTTTTAGCAGGTATCTTGCCCGTGAGATGCTGTGCCAGAAATTCTAGATCTAGGTCTGCTGTGACCTGAAATGTAATTGTATACTGTAGTAAAAGCACTTCTCACTCATTCAGCCAACCTTCTCACTCTAAGCTTCCTCTGCAGTAAACAAGATAACAAGTCATGTATCACTGATATGAAAGTGTTCTGGTTTTGGTAGTGGCCCTTCCCATAATGATTTAGGGACTATATTAATTCTGAGCCATTTCAGAAGCTGAATTCTCTGCCAAGAGTCTCCATTGTAGTATATTCTCCTTAGAAAAATTTTTTTCAAGTTTCAGAAATCTGTCACAATTGAACCTTCTTAAAATGCCAATATATAAAACAAATGATTGATGTAGCAAAATCTTTTCCCTAGATTACTTTCAATAATGATTATATGCCAGGACAGTATATAGTGTACTGTACGGTATTGACAATGAAGTTAAGTCTTCACACCAAATGCAATGAACTGTGGGGATAAAGAATGAAAGTACAGAAATAGCAGACAAGGAGAGAAAAAATAAAGTTAATATGAATAATCAGTTCCCCTGTGTCTCTCTGGAAAGTTATTCAGAATTTTTAATCCAATCTCCCCAACATACTGGAATTATACTGTCACATTAGAACTGAACATCTCCATCTCTACCTCCAGCATTTTTTATCTGTGTTATCTCAAATGTTAAGACAACTGTTGACAGTTTGATATTTTCATTTTGAAGTTGGGGAAACTGAGACACAGAACAGTTCTTCCCAGGTTCACAAGAGTCAGTGCCAAAGTTGGAGATACAATCTGTTTCTCAGGGGAAGGTTTTACCCTCCAGAATCCTGCCTTGTTAACAAAGGCTGGGCAGTGATAAGGTTTGTTCAACATAATTTGAAAAATATAGATAGACAAAGTAAGTATTGTGACAATAGCTCTAAAATGAATGGGGAAAAAATTGCTTGTCTAACAGGGGAACATCTTTTGACCATCTTCAGGAAATGAATACCAGCTCTGACCAAATATTTTCTGTCAGATATTCTTGTTAGAATGTTGCAGTTACAAACAGCTGACGTGGAGTAAAAATATAAACAAACTGGGGACAGAAATGGAAATCTGAGGGTAAGAAGAACAAAAAGAAATTGCTGCAAGATTCACAGCATAACAAGACGGAAAGAAAAACAATCATCTAATTATTGTTTAAATTCTGTGAACTTTGAATCCATGCCTACCTTCAGACCATCCTTAGAAAAGATAGTGTAGGGGACAAACTCTTCAAAACTGTCACCATCTTAGAATGTAAGAATCCTCATCTAGAACTGTAGTAGAAGCCACATCTTTTATTGCCTTAGCAGAGTAACAAAAATGTGACAGAGGATTGAAGGCTGTGAAGAAAGGAGTGAAGAAACTGCAGTTAGAGAAATTTCAGGCAAGGGAAAACTATTCAGATTATGGAAAGCATTGAGTAAAAATAATTAATAAATCTTAATATGTTAACTGTGCTCTTCTCTCTTGGTTGTATCTTGTGTTGTAAGGATATAGTGGGTGCTAGCATTCCTTGAAAGTAATATACTCCATTAACCCCACAAGCAAGTCAAGAGGACTATTTGCATACTTGTCTAAATGCAGAAATTCTTGCACAATGAGGTAGTTTGTGAATTCACAGCACACGAGCTTCTTTGCATTAATTTCTCAATTGCAGAGACTTAGATTTTGATTAATCTTAACTTCATTTACTATTAGGATTCTTATCTGACTCAACAAGGTTCTATTTGCTCATCTTTAGGATAGGCAGAAGTGCCCTGCGGAAGAGCTCATTTCTATCCTTTGATTATGAAAGGAACCTTGCTTAGACTCATGACTAACACTCAGATATTTCTCAAAAAGTGAGATTATTCTCAGCATCACTACTCACTAAAGATAAAATAGTTTTCTCCTAATTACAGAGTAATCTTTCAAGAAGAGTGAACAGAGTAGCAAAAGCACTGTAAATCCTATCCAAACTTATTGCTTAGTACCATCTCACTGTAAATATATTCAAATACGTTAATTTTAGACATGACAAAATAATTTAGACTTCAAAATCCAACCACTGTCTTCACTGGCACCAGGTCACCGCCCTTTACCTCACTCAAAACCCACGATTTTTAGATTTCAGGATCTAAATTAGAATTTTGTTTCATTTCTTCACCTGCTTGATTTTATAAAAGCTACAAAAGCCTGTAACTCATGCATAACCCAAAACAGTCTAAAACTTTACTGTTATAATTTCCCATCTCATTACATTCTGTAGCAAAGGCATCTAATACATTCCTCTGCTGAAATGTTGGTACTAATACTGCTTCTTTTTGATACTTATACCTCTGCCGATGGGTTGCTACCTGTAGAGTTTGCAAAGTAAAGTCTATTACTGCACAGTTCATCTCTTCCTGCAGTCCCTCTGATTCAGTATCTTTCATATGCTTGTTAGGAGTGTCATTCAAATTGCTTTGTCTATCGACTCATTAGCTTTGATTGGCGCAGTGAGTTATGTATCAGTTTCATGAAGACTTTCACACTGTTCAGCATGCTTGGCACTCATTACATTATCTTTTCTTTATTCTACTGAATATGATACCATTTGATAAATTTATTCAATGTATTATGTCAACTCAATTATATGTTTAATCTATTTCTTCATGAGTTATATTCTTCTTGCAACATGTCATATAAACCCTCAGTATTTTCCCACTTACTGCTTGTATAACTTGCAATATGTTATGCAACCTACAGCATGTTAATCTGTAGCTTGCCACTTTCTCTACTGTGAATCAGCTTTCCTTCTAAAAGGAAACTGAATAGCTTTTTGAAGAAATTATTGTGCATTTTTTAAACATCTGTGAAGTCTGAATTGAAAGTTTCTATTCTTTCTTTTTTTTTTTTTTCCAAAGCAGCAATATATTAATGTGGCTGTAGTGCCAAGACTGCTTTCTTGCAGGGAGAGTAAGATGAGAGTACTTGAAAATGTGTAAAATTCAGGAGCCCAAAGGGGTACTGTCACGTTGAGGTCAGCAGCCATTCCACTAGGAGTGCTCAAGAACTGAAAATTTTAAAGACCTCTTAGGTTTGTCTGTCATACAGAATAACTTTGTTGGAATAATCTCAAAGACTCTAGTTTAATATTTACTGCCCTTGTCCTGAAATACTTGTACTTCCTGAATCTGTCTAGAAGATGCCTTGAGGAAGGAAAATTAGCAGATTAACTGGTAATCTCGATTTTCCTCAGGTTGTTCAGATTTCAGTACTGCCTAACAAGGAAGGTAATCTTCCCAGACACCAACCTCAGCCCACCAATCCAGCCTGTGCAGACCCCTCTGTAGAGCCTTCCTACCCTCAAGCAGATCAACTCCCAGCCACCTTGGTGTCATCTACAAATTTACTGAGGTGCAATCAATCCCCTCATCCAGATCATCAATAAAGATATTAAACAGAACTGGCCCCAACACTGGGCCCTGGGGAACTGAGCCCCTGGGGAACTTGTGGCCAGGCACTAAATGGATTTAACTCCATTCACCACCACCTTTTCGGCCTGGCCATTAAGCCAATTTTCAACCCAGCAAACAGTACATCCATCCAAGCCATGCACAGCCGGTTTCTCCATGAGAATGCTGTGGGAAACAGTGTCAAAAGTTTTACTAAGTCCAGGTAGACAACATCCACAGCTTTTCCCTCATCCACTAAGTGGGTCACCTTGTCATAGAAGATGAGGTTAGTCAAGCAGAACCTACCTTTCATAAGCCCATGCTGACTGGGCCTGATCCCCTGGTCATCCTGTCCATGATGCATGATGGCACTCAGAATCTTCTGTTCCATAACCTTCCCCAACATTGAGGTCAGGCTGACAGTCCCGTAGTTCCCCAGATCCTACTTCCAGCACTTCTTGTAGATGCATGTCACATTTGCTAACTTCCAATCACTGGGACCTCCCCTGTTAGCCAGGACTGCAAACAAATGATTGAAAGTAGCTCAGTGAGCACTTCCACCAGATCCTTCAGTACCCTTAGGGACACGTCACCCTAGACCGTGTTGCCCAAGGCTCTGTCCAATCTGGCCTTGAACACTGCCACAGATGGAGCATTTACCACTTCTTTGGACAACCCATTCCAGTGCCTCACCACCCTCACTGTGAAGAACTTCTTCCTTATATCTAACCTGAACTTCCCCTGTTTAATTTTAAACCCACTTACCCTTGTCCCACCACTATGGTCCCTAATGAAGAGTTCCTCCCCAGCATCCTTGTAAGCCCCCTTCAGATACTGGAAGGCTGCTATGAAGTCTCCACACAGCCTGTGTTTGTCGAAGTTATAACAGGTTGATAACCATTTCCCCTTGGATTATGGGGACTTCATTCTGCTCGTTGTCCCTGTCTTCCAGCTCAGGGGGCTGTGCACCCCAAGAACAACTGATCTTACTGTTAAATGCTGAGGCAAAGAAGATGTTAAGTACCTCAGCCTTGTTGTCATCCTTTGTCACTGTGTTTCCTCCCCCCCCCCATCCAATAAAGGATGGAGATTCTCTTTAGTCTGCCTTTTGTTGCTAATGGATTTATAGAAAAAAATATACTGTCTTTTATGGCAGTAGCCAGATTAAATTCTATAAATTTAGACAGAATTGGTGACCTTATTGAGCTTGTTTAAGGTGATTTTCTCTTCGTTGCTGCATCAACCTTGACTTTTTTATTTCAGCATGGTTGAAGAAATACTAATTTTATTCCTTTTCTAAACTCGTGCAAATGTTTCACTGATGAATTCTAGTGTCTCCAAACTTCAGAGCAAACCCATAAAATTTGGCAGAAGCATCTTCCAGGAACCAGGCAGTCATATTTTACTTCCATCATCAAAATTATCCATGCTGTAATTCAGCCAGAAAATGCTCAGTAGAACACTTCTAGACTTCAGAAGGGAAAGACATATCTAAAGATTTTCCCACAATTTGGGCTGATCCTGCATCTGCTTTTTCTAGTTAATGAAGAATCCTGGGGAGTTAGGTGCTGATCTTCTTCCTACAAGTGTTCAGGCTTCAGGAAGAAAAAAAGCCTGTACAGAGGTGAGGGAGAAGCAGGATGAGGAGAATGACTGAAAAACATGATATAGTATGGGAAAGTAGTCGTAAAGGGTAAAGAAACTATGTACAAAATGCCTCCAAGTCATTTAAATGTATCACCTGCAGACCATGCAATGAACTCTAGCATTCATGAATTTCAACTCTGTTTAGGAATGTGGTATAATTTAACACTCCAGATAAGCGTGGTTTAGTGTCACTTTAGTGTCTTGCTTTTTTTTTTTTTTTTTTTTTTTTTAATATGGGGGCTAGTGACCTGTAACACACCTGTGAAATGTAACTTTTAAAGTCTCATTAAGATATTACATCTGAGTTCATGTCTGTTTATAAATAGTTCATACTGTTGATGCAGCACACATAGACACTCACTGTTCATATATGCACACATATACTCAGACACAGAAATATACATATATATGCTTATATATGTCTGTTTCAAACACTGTAATTATGTACTCACATTTAGACTCTCACTTTATATTAATGTTCTTCTAATATAGGTCACAACGTATAGCACACAACTTAGATGGCTTAGGGAGTTTCTGTGGTTTATTGCCATTATCATACAGTATTAGAATATGAGTTGTGCTGTGGGAATAAAGAGTACTTGTGCCCTTAAAAAGTTATACAAAATTATCTCACTTGTATTTCTTGCTGAGGGAGACGACACAAATGAATGAGTCAGTGTAAGAAGAAAAAGCAGCTGTAATGAATGAATGCTACCTTAGAACAGTAAATTCTCTCCTTATTTGTTTTTCAAATATTCCACTATAGTGTTTCACCAAGTCAGTTAAGCTATTTTCATATTACCTTTCAGCAAAATAAATTAACCTGCTAGGACACCTCACATCATCACAGCTACACTGCTTTGGGTGCTCACACTAGTTTAAAGCCATTGCTAATACTCACTCCACCCCACAATGTGTGCCCGTGGGAGACAGTCTGCATTTCACAAAAGTGCCCCATTCTAGCAAAGTTGATTGTACTAGTTCTTAACTTTTGGGATTCTGGTTTGCAACTTTAGTGCTCTTTTTATCTAGGTTAAAAAACCCTGAAGTTATCTAGAAGTGTTCTTCAGTGAAATGCCGTGGCACAAGGAGGGCTGGAGAGGCCTAGGAGACAGCGAGGCAGGATGTGAGCACAGTGAGATGGCCAGCAGCTACGAGGTCTCACCACACTCACAGTGCCTGAGAAAGAATCCTGGTCCAGCTTCAGTTGGGACTGCTGCTCATCAAGCCAGTTCGTAGTGGGGCAGGTCTGAGGTCCAGCCAGAGAATCAGCCCTGTGGGTCAGGGTCACCCCTGTGGTGTGGGTTGCCTGGGTGGCACACAGCCCTGGGATTACTGGGCAAGTTGATAGTGACAAGACAGATCCAAGGCAAATCCATAGATCAGGAACTACGCTGACAGGGTCCTTGGCTGAACTGGAGACTGGTCCTACAGCACCATGGCAGTAAGACTGAAGGCCCAAGGGTCACCTGAAATAGGGTTCCTGGGACCATGGGCAGGGGTGGAGTGGAGTCCTCTGTGCAGCCAGGACCAGGAAGACCCCTCAGTACACTCAGGGAGAGCCCTGAAATGAAGTTCATAAAATCAAAGCTTCTACATCAAAAAAAATCAGAAGAGACTTTTATTTGTTATTTTTTATGAGAGATACTGCAGCAATTGCTGCTTAAATCCATGCGCAGTCCAAAAGCATGTGCAGGCCTGGCTCGCGCTGCCCACGAGATTTTGGTATTGTTGGCTCATTTAAAGGAAGTACAGCATGTCCCACACAGCTGCAGTCCAATCTGATTGGATAAACTGGGGAATGCTTATTGCCAAAACACTTTATGAAAGTCAGTCCCTCTTGTATCTGGGTTTCTATGAAAAGGAGACTGTGAATATATTTTGGGTTTTATTAAGGTTAGCAATTGATGATGGCACCCACAAACTGACAGTGATGGCCAGAGTCCAGTACAGCAAGCCGTCCCACTGGAAAGCACCTATTCAATTCAGGGTCACATATTCAGGCTTGTAGAGTTTCCATCATGCTTTGAGCGGGGCTTACAAAGGCAAAGCTCTGCTTGTTGTATCAGCTCAGGACATATAGAAATTGCCACCTCCAATAAAGCACTTGGAACCTCATTACAAAACTTAAATCTAACTTTGTTATTTCACTGGATTCATAGTGGATAGAACTACAAGATATACCAGCCCTCCCTTGCTTGGCACTGATGAGGTGCACCTTGAATACTGTGTTCAGTTTTGGGCCCCTTACTACAAGAGAGAAATTGAATTGCTGGAGCATGTTCACGAAGGACAACAAAGGTGGTGAAGGGTCTAAAGCAAAAATCTTATGAGGAGTCTCTGAGGGAACTGGGTTTTTTTAGCCTGGAGAAAAGGAGGCTGAGGGGAGGCATTATTACTCTCTACAACTACCCGAAAGGAGAATGTAGTGATGTGGATGTCGGTCTCTTCTCCCTAGCAACAAGGACGAGTGGAAATTTCCTAAGTTGCACCAGGGAAGTTTAGATTGGATGAGGAAAAATTTCTTCATTGAAAGGCTTGTCAAGCACTGGAACTGGCTTTCCAGGGAAGTGATGAAGTCACCATCCCTGGAGGTGTTTAAAAGGTGTGCAGATGTGGTGCTTAGGAACATGCTTTAGTGGTGGACTTGGCAGTGTTGGGTTAACGGTTGGACTCAATGATCTTAAAGGTCTTTTCCAACCTAAACAATTTTATGATTCTATAAAAGCTGCCTGACTAATCCAGGTTCTTCTTGTAATGTCCTGGAAAGCTTATTCAGGATTAACTTTCTCACTACATAGGAAAACTACCACCACTTCTGGGTCCTGTAGGAACTGAAGAGCCACATCTGCCAGCATGAACAAGCAGAAGTAGTCGGCATCTTTTTGAAAGATGTTTCTGATTGCCTAGAAAGACCTTTCACACTGTAGAAGGGATCTACATGTTTTGACTGATGAATTATCAGTATCTACTACCATCTCTACCTTCCAAATATTTGGGTAATATTCTACAGTCTTTACTGAAATACAGAAATTGTGATTTGGGACCAGGGTGAATCTTTCCCGACAAGTGTGCCACTATGCATACCTTAATGTCACAATTTGTAATGAATGGGATTTGCAATCACTTCTCCAACACAGCTTTTGGATCATGGCAAAGTAAATGGTGGCAGAATATAACAGTTTGTGTACAAAGTACCCTCATTAAAAACTGGAAAAAATAAAATTTCTCAATCAATCCATTGAAACAGAGATTTTTTTACAGACTTGCAACTTCATGAGATCTAATAAAGAATATCCCAGATGACTCAAATGAACTATCTTGTGGGATTACAGATTGCGATCTGAAAGTATGTAGGAGACACTAACTGGGAAACCTGCTAACTTCAGATTAGGACATGTTTTTCTAAATTGTCACCATTGTAGAAGCAGGAAGAGCACATAATCTAAATTCCAACTATCAAGGATATTTTCACATGGAACATACTGCAGTGACATTTTTTGCTAAAATGATGGACAAAAGATTAAATCGAACAATCCATCAGACAAGATTGATTTCTACAAAAAAGTCTGCAATAATTCATTTAAACTGGTTCTGCAATTCCCATTACAAACTTTATTCCCGTTTGTGCCCCTTGTTTGTGATGTCATCCATGAATATCAAAGTCAGGATGAAGCAGTTTAAACACTCATTGAAAACAAAGTATTAGATAAAATGTGCCAGTGATGACAGCTGTTGGGTTTCACAATCACATAGCAGTATTTTGTGCAATATATTGGGTTTTATACTTAACCTGTTCGAAAGTGAAAATGAATCCATATGACATGTGACATTAACAATGAAACATACTGAAATAAATACCAGATGCTCACATAAAATTTAGAGTAGATTTTTATCATAGAATGCTTGAATACTTCTGAAAAACAATTGAAAAAAGTAGGATATGTTTTGATTATCCTGTGAGGAGAAAAGGAAATAACATTCAAATTACTCAAAATGTATTTTTAACTTGGGTTTAACTTCAAGGCTAACCACCTGGACAATTTAGTAGACCTGATAATCTTTAAGAAAGTGTTTTAAACATACTTTATAGCTCTATTCAAACTATTGGCATTTTTGATTAAACAAGTATTTTTTTCCCAGATCATAGTGCATATCCCAACTTTTTACAAGGTTTATCCAAGCAATCAGTGCCTAGAACAAACAGTAAATTTCACTGAGAACATCTCAAATGATGTCACATACCATCTAGCAGCTGCTGTACTAGTAATACCATAAAATAAATACCAACATCTTTTATAATGATCTTTCATGGATTTGAATGTGTTCTGCAATGAAAGACAAGCACTGGCTGCCACATTTGCCCCCTGCTCATGTGCATATACTCTTCAGTGGAGGCTTATCTTGTCATTACAGGAGACAGAGGAAAGAGCAGGTGGAGGGAGACAGCACTGCAAGCAACCAGGCTCTCGAATTCTGCTTAGTGATTTCAGGCATTGATATGAACTGAATGCTTGAGCCACCCTCAACCAGCTTGACTATTGGACTGCTGAGTGGGAAAGGCATGTGAGCTGTAAAGCTTGTCTGTTTTTCTCAGCTATCCAAGGAAACTACGTGTCTTTATCTCACGTATCCTTGCACCATTATGGCTACAGCAATGCTGATATCATGACACTGACTTTGCCTCTTGAGTTCTGCTAATATAAAACCTGGTGGGATGGGTATTAGTAGTTGCAAAGTAAATTGGTCAGTACTGAAGTAGCAAGTATTAACAAATACCTGCTACAAAAGTAGCACGCATTAACAATCTAGTTTGCCTATCAGGGCTTCCATTAAGACAAATAAGAATATCAACCTTGCTATTCTTATTACATTTTAATCTTCATCCCATTTAAATATTCATTTTCATAATAAGTCAGTGTGTCATTTCTAAACATACTTACCAGTCTGTTAGGTTTTTATTCACCTGAAAAAGCTTTCTCCCTCTTCCTGGAAAAGCTGTTGTCATCACCTCCTTTTACAGCCTGCAGCCACCACACAGAGGCTGTTCCTCCTATTCAACCATAATGTATCCTGTGCAGTGTGTTCCTGCGCTTTTTTCCTTAGACATATCAGGACTAGTCTCAGCTGTATCCTGCCCCCTTAGTGGAGAAGACCTCTTAATCATCCCTTTCACTACAGACGGCTCTCCCTTTTCCATTCCCCATCCCATGCCTGTGGTTTATGTTTCTTGAAGGTTACAGCATTCTCCAGAGATTTAGTCAGACAGTGGTAATGAAGACTAGTCTTAGGAAATTAGGTCAGATATCTGTAACTTTCAGAATTAGCATCACAGATGCCATCATGTGAGTTCATGCATAGGTACATGGCAGCTGATGATCTGCAAATCAGTGTTGGGTTTCCTGATATTAATATTCGCTTCTTGTTCCCTAGTGTTCAAGGAATGCTGGTCCATGTACAGTCCTCCTTCAAAACACTGTGCCCTTGAGCAACTTGATAACCAGGGAGGTGGATAAGCAGCACGTCCCCAGGACCTTCCTCAGGTTTCTGGAGGGCAAGGGCTTGTGAAGGCTCAGAGTCATTCTGAAACTGCCTGGTCTCAGGATATGATCACTAGCATGACACACTCAAGGGAGAACTTGCCAAAAGGTTATATGGTGAGTCCCTTTATGGAAGAAATTTTGCTTAGAAAGATCTTAATAATGAGATGTATAAAGTTCACGGGTAGAATAAACCCAGGTTGGGGACCTGACAGCCTTTTCCTGTAACCTACCTCCTTTCCAAACAGTGGGGTATGAAGACATGGCTATTGTCAAACCCAGTTAGCAGAACATTCCACTCTGAATGCCTGCAACAATCCTTTTTGATCATCTAATCACTCTGACAGCCTTTTAAGAGTCCTTTCTTACTTCTCCCAAATGCCCCAATCAATGTACTTATGTTCCCATAGCACTTTCATTAAGTCTGCTGTTGTCCCAGTTCAGTGTTTCCCAATAGATAACCTAATTCCAGTTGCTCTGAGTAAATAATTTTCCTGCTGTGCGTGCCTCTTGGCTCATTCCCTACCTGGCTAACAAGAAAGTTAAGAGCTGAACAAATGGAAGCCCTGTGGCTTTTCTACCAGTGGATGAGCCTTTGTTCTCATTCCTAAATGAATCTCACTTTCAATTTGTGTGCATGGCTGAAGTGGGTCTATAAACTATGAGGAATGTCTCCTCAGGTGTCTAAGCTGTGGACTATGAATCTGTCAGGTAAAAAAACTGAAACATGGTCAGAAATAGCAAAGTAGACTCAGTGTGTATACAGCACATATGCAAGAGTGGTACTCAAACAGCTGTGTCATAAATATTTTTCAGTGTCAAAGTCCCAATATATATAGAATTTAGTTGTTTGGGGGCAGGGGAATTGAGCGTGAAGAGTAAGACAAAGGGTTTGCTTCCAGGTACTTTTATTTTCTGATAATGAAGCTATTTTAAGAGGTTATCTGCTGTTATTATCCCAGCCTGCTTGTCCCTATCTTTGCATAGCAAACTGTAACTACTGCAATAGTACTTATACACAAGTTGTTTTGGTGTCAGTTCATAAACTGTATCATGGAAATGATCAGGGCAAACAAAAAATAACTTCAACCACTTGATGCTTTCTGTCACCCTTAGCTATGTGGATCTTACCTTGTCATTTGCCTTTGGAGAGATTAATCTGTTGGTAAACTTAAGTTGTGCAGTTACTGTCAGTCAGCTCAGTTCCAACACCTGGTGCTAGTCTGAAAAGACAGAATTTGAGGGTAGTGACCAGACTCTACTGCATTTCTATCTCTACTTTGGCACTATTTTCAGCAGTATACTCTTCACTAGCAAGCACAGAATAAAGAAGTTTTTCTTCTCCACTGCAGGCTTAGTAACAATCCACTGTTGCACATATGATTCAGATAAAACTGGCAAAATCAAAGACACTGTATTAGTGATGCACTTCTGGACACTGACGTGATGTGCCAGCAGCATAAATGAAAAGTACAAAGGATAGAGATTTGTTAAATTAAGTAATTCTTAATCTACATGAAACATGTATCCAGTTCGGCTAGCCACAGAGAGACAAGGGCCTATTCTGAGAAAAGGCAGCAAAGATGCATGTGCTTAGCAAACAAATGTTTTCCTAGTATATATAAACTGAGAGATTTGTTTATCCTTTCATATATAAAAATAATTCCTACTGGTAGCATGTATATTTATATCAAGCACAGACTAGACTAATTTTGTGCATTGGCTATATCAAATCTTCCTTACTTTTAATGACACCACACTATCAAAAAACTCTGAAAGTAACCTTAATCTCTAATTATTTTTTTAGTTCTTTAGCTAATGTGCTTGTTATTATTTGTGAAAACAAAACTTCAACTGAAGAAAAAGATTGGACTGCCCTTTCTTCCTTCCTCTCCTTCCTCCAGATGAAAAATCAAATACTGAATTACGCAGATGAAGGCTTTAGCCAACAATTTCAACATCATGAAAACAAGAGTCATCACAGTTAGCATGGCTGTGAGGTATGCTTTCCAAAATACCAAGGGAGGAACAAAGAATCATTATTTTCCCCCTTAGAAGGGACTCCTCTATTGTCAGATTTTGAATCCCTCGAACAATGTGTAGCCCCATGACTTCAAAAGGATTATGTGAAAATCAGAATACTTGTCAAAAGAAGGACAATAGATTCTGACTCTATAGGTCATATGAAGTAGTTTGATCTCTTGCTTCTCTTGTGCAGGTATTCGTGCTGGGAGTAGACCATCTTCAGTGCTCTGGAGATCAGAACAGCTGATTTCCTGAACGCTATACTAACACAAACATTTTTGAGGAAAACTAAATAGCTAAAACATGTCATTGACATAACTGAAAAAAATTATCTAGTGGTTCGAATCAGCCTTTCATTCTCTTGTTATGTATTTAGCCCAGCATTTAGCTCACCCTAATTTCACTCTCCTCCTTCTACTGCCCAGATCTATACACTATTATCCTGATTTGGAGGGAGCTGCCCACTATTAACATTGTTCTTAGTTGCTTTGAAGCTGAATTCTCTGAGATTGTTTGAGATGCATCATACTTTTTTTTCAAGCTTGGTTCTTTGCAAGAGCCTTTTTTGAGCCTCTTTTGATGTAAGTGTCTGCATTTCAGTGGTGAGTAACGTAAAACTGAACAAAGGCAGGAACTCAGGCAGCATTAACATTTTCTTCGGGCACTTATAAGTTTCCACTACTTTCATGACTATGTCTAATATTTTAGACGCCCATTACTGCCTCAATATGTACAATAAGAGTCAGACTCATGGAACACTGCATCTTTTTTCTTATTAGGACATTGTTCCCTTTTAATTTTGTAGTCATTACCCTCCTTTCCATCTGGACCCCAGTTTCCTGCCCCAGCATAGGGAAGGAAGAGCTCTCTGCTCCTACTTTCCTTCCTCCTGTCACTTACACAGAAATGTTGATGCTAACCCACTCCTCTGCCTCCACATGCAGCCATGGTTTTCCAAACAAACTGGTAGTCTTACAGCCCCCACTCTTACAGCGGAATGTGTGACTGCATCTTTAGCTCTCTGGTCACACCCATGTTTTCCATTACTTCTGTGTCTCTGCATGAAAGGTGGCACACAGACTTAGTGAAAAACGATCCCACAAACTAAGATCTTGTAGGGGAAAAGGAAGATGCCCTCCCTGTTTGAGGACCATATCTTTAGGATGGTCTGGGTCAATGCTGTGTGACCAGCATTGTTTGCTGAACTGGTCATTTTCTTGTCTCTCTGAAATGCTCCACAGTACACACTGAGAATTCACACTCCAGACTGGAAATGCTTGGTTGTATGGTTAGCCTCCTCATACTGGAGAAAGGGTACTCTGTACTGCCTTGGATGAACATCAGGTTATAACATCCAGACAACAAAATAGGAGTGTATGAAACACTAAAGCACTGCCCTGACTAACTCTTGTTAGTGAAGATACAACAGCGTTTTTATATGTAATTTTAATGGAAATACAATCCAAATGAATAATGAACAAAACCTTAGGGATACCTGCTGCTTTTCTGCATTTTTTAGCAGTTAATGTGTCCTTTCTCATGTTTCAGCAGCTACAGATAATGGTGGTGAATTATGGAGTCTGAATGTTTTTGAACCTTGCTTTCTGAGGCTGACAAATACGTGAAATGTATCATGTCATGCTAGATAATTTGTAAACATTGAAATAATGCAGTCCTTATCCTGAAGCCCTTATGAAAAATGCAAAACAGACAAAAGGAACAGATCAGAATAAGAGAATGTTAGATATTTTGCAAAAAATATGGTAATTCAGCCATCTCTGGCTTTACAAAACGTTCTAAATGGGGTTATTTTAGAAGGGAAAGTTTGAACAACATAAGGAAAAGGAAAGCCAGGAAAGGTGGGAGCTGTGGACGAGCAGGTGTAGGAGCTGGGACAAGCAGTTAGGCATCAGAGAAGGCAGGCACTGTCAGATGAATGCTCCAAAAAGAAGTATTTTCTGAGCTGCTTAGCCACACTGAGTTGCTGGTAGGTTCCAACTGCATTTTTTCCTTGTGAAAAATCTACCTTTTTGTGCAGCCCTGAGGAAATGCCTCACAAGCCTAAGTGTCTTTCGTGCACATGCACCCACAACCCCAGCCTTAGTACAGCAGTGATCATATAAGCAGTTTGCATTCTGCCGATGTTGAGACAGCATCAGTCTCCAAATCAAATAGGAAATAAATATGTGGATACAGGAGATCACCACAGTAAGCCCAGTTCTTCTGTGCTCTGCTTCATGTTTGTATTACACTAAGGAGTGCAGACATAGTGTAAATTACTATCAATCATTCTGATTCAGTGATATTCAACACTTGCTAAGCATAAAGATTCGTAACTAACATTTGCAAAAGTCTTCAGGCTAAAGGCACAATAAAATCTTATATTTATGTTGACTAACTATGTTGGACATACTTACTGCTAGCTATTCCATTTACTTCAATTCCTAAGACTTTAAGACACTGAGTGTGGGTGTGAAACATTGGAGTTGTGCTAGAAGGTTTCAAAGCTTCCAGAATAGAAGGGATTTGTGCACTGATGATAAGAGTGGACCTTTTTTATTTTAAAACAAGTGACATAAACCAAACATTAAATATTAGATGCTTGAGCTGCTACTGCAAAACAAGTAACAGGAGGCAAGCTGCCCAGGGAGGTTGTGGAGTCTCCCTCTCTGGGGACATTCAAACCCCGCCTGGACACGTGCCTGTATAACCTGCTATAGATGGTCCTGCCTTGGCAGAGGGATTGGACTAGATGATCTCCAAAGGTCCCTTCCAACCCTAAGGATTCTGTGATATTTCATTTCTCTATCCATAACAAAACTACATCACTTTCTGTATTTGGTCTGTTCTTTCTTTTGGGGCCTTTAGTCTTAATGCTAGAATGTTGTCCAAGGCATACTTTCATTCAAAAAAGAAATATTGCTAGTTTTATTCACCACTGAATGAGATCTCTTCTTTCTTAGGTTTATCTTCATTGTACTGCTGACTTTGCTGATTCTCTTTTACATTAAAAAAAAAATTAAAATCATTGTAAAGCTGACATACATAGCTGGCTGCTTAACCTAAACTTTGCTTCCCAGTTGTCATGTGGGGAACAGAATATGAATGAAATCATTACCCACAACATGCAATAAGCCTGGGACTTCTGCCATGAAGTATCGTTTAGGCCAAGAGTCCAGGAGAACTCAAAAAAAGTCTTGGACATTTGTGGATAACAAGAACATCCAAAATAAGCATTTCTGAAAGCCCACAGGAGTTTGTGGAGGCAGTTAGGCTTCAAGGCAGATATCAACTTCTAACAAACATAGGTTAAGAAGAATGTTTCTGTGGCCAGTTGATTCTCTAGCATTTTCTGAAGCAGGATAGTCCGTGTCAGACACAGCCCACTGAACTACTGGCTACGGCATGAGTGTATATGCCACTCTCAGATTTCTTGCTGCAAAAGGGAGATCTGTTTTCAAATGTCCCAAAATCCAAAGTAAACATTTCTGATGGTATTAAAGCTGGGTAAAGTACTTCTAAAGGGCTACTTGGTGAACGTTAGTAATTCTTTTTGCAAATTGACTGTTATCTTTGTTTTCCTCTGCTATATCACATAAAAAACCCCTTAAATTCATGAAATGTTTGCCATGTAAACGAATACATTCCTGACAGAGGAATGTTGCATGATGACAGGGTATGTGAAATGGTCACAGTGATTATGTGTTGAGATAATGAGACACTGCATTAGGGTTGAATGCATTAGAGTAGAAACATCTACTCAGATGTTTTTTGGGATCCCTGTGATGGAATATTGATGCAAAGCAAAACCACACACCCTGGGAAAACAGTTAGGACCTTCCTCACCACCTGACACCATCAGGGCCTAAAGCTTTGGTATACAAAGTATACAAACTCCTTGTTTCTAATGCTAATTTAAATAATAATTAAACTGGCTTTAAATAGTTTAAGAATGGCATAATTTAGGTGGTATGCTCATTTTTTTTCAGCTCTGGCAAATTCTCTTGGGATGCAAATAAATTCTATGCTGCTGTCAGAAATTTTTACCTCTATTTACACACTTCAGGAACCATTTATGTCCAGCACTTCATCGGAGAGGTGACACAGGCAATGTCAATACTGAGCCACAGCAGCTGATTTTTCAACACTTTTTTTCAGAAGCAGACAATGTTCCTTCAGTGTTAAGAAAATCTTTTACTTGGGCTGCTTTTGTTTGTTTTGCTAACAAAGGAAGCGGACTAGTATTTCAAATTCAGTATCTTTGTTTCATTTCTAAAAAAAGGTAATGTAACTATGATATATGTACAGATGGCCATTCTGCAGGGGAAAAAATAAAAAATTACAAAACCAAACAAAAATTAATCCTGTGTAGTATTTTTGAGACACCAACTGTGCTAAGACGAAACAAAAAATGGCATGGATCCCATCTTAAAGAAATTGAGTCAATGGGAACATCCTGTGACCTCTGAAGAAGCACTTCGTTTACATCTGGATATTCTGGTTTAATTGGAATAGCACATGCTGGGGCCCCATGAGCAATGATAATTTCCCATGTCCATGAGTTTCTCAAATACAATAAAGTAGTTTTACAAAGCAATAAAATTTTGTACAACAAAAATACTTCCATTTTATTTCAAAGGACAGATCAAATTCTGCTCTTAATTCACAGCTCCCTTTCCATTGAAGTAACTTAGACCAGAATCAGATTTTTATTTCCCTTGGAAATAATGGGTTTGTTTATTTTTTATTCTTTATTCTTTTCTTTTTAACTTTGGAATGAAAAATGGTCCTTTCAATGTTTTTAGAAAGAATCATTCAAAAGGTGTTCAAACTGTGAGAAATCTGTAGTTAGGCAGTAGCTGCAGAACTGTGACATTGAACTTGGGCAAGACTAAGTTAAAACAAAGTGGTTTATATGGCACTGACCTGTTCCACTGATCTTACTGTAATTTAACCCCTCATGCCATATGTTGGACAAAGGGGTGTCTGAAAAACCCACCTCCAGATATGCGGATCTGTTCAAGATCACTATTGGTAGCACATAAGATCTCTTCTTAGTGAACAGCAATGGGCACTTTTGATTGGTCTCCCTGTGCCTTCTACTTCTCCATCATCTGGCCAACTGAACAAGCTAACAAACCTTTGAACAGCAAAATTTAATTTTACCATATACTTTCAAGACTCACACAGATAATGTGGGCCATCAAAACATATGAGTAGTGCTGGGCTTCTTACAGAGAACAAGGAGACAAGCACAAGCAAGAACAAGAACAAGCACAGGCTCTGTTTTAGCATCTATGTTTAATCACCACAACCTATAATAGAGCTGCTGCCTTGGTTAGTGTACCTGTAGACAACTGATGAGGAAAATGAATGCATTTGATTAACACCTTGGGAACTGTAAAAATAGCAGGTTTAATACATGCTTTAAAGCCCAAGGTAATGGTAAAGCCTATTTTGATTCCCTGACACCTTCTGTTTAATAGCCCTTTTCAGGTACTTGTAGCACTGCCAAGCTTCAATCACTGGGGTTAAAATTTTCCATTTTAGGTGTCTCCATTGGATCAGATTTGATTTTTTTGTTTGTTTGTTTTGGGAATATTACAGCAAAAATATCTCAGCTGCTTTCAAGGACAAGGCTATGGAAAATGAGTTTTGTTCATGTGAACTGACTCCAATGACCTTAAACTGAGTGTTTCAAGTTTCAGATTAAAACCTGGGAGGGAGGGAATAGGAAGGGGGAGGGATAGAGAAGGAAGAGAAGAGGGAGGAGTAAGTGTACTTTGTATCAAGGATGTGCCTGTTGCCATCCCTCTGAAATCTGAGCCTAGTTGATTAAATTTCGTACTGTTGGAGGTGTGGGGAAGGAAGTTCACACATGTTCAATAGATTTAGCTTTTAACAGTTTAATTCCCCAAAGATGTCATCCACAAAGTACTGAACATGATGTTCTCATGTCTTGTGCTGTGAGTGCTGAGCTAAGGACCTAAATTGAGGTCAGTAAACACTTCTTTCGGCCTCCCAGTGATACCTCTGATTTAGGGAGTTGAAAATGTAGGAGAAAAGAACTTTGTGAGAGGGAAGGGAGTAAATTGTCATGGGACTAAGTCACTGGGTACTACTGAGTGGGATGGAAATAGGAGATGAGATAGTATACGAAAGCAGGATATAGAGGAGAAGGGTAAGGACTGTCAGTATAATAATAACTGATGAAGTAAAGACAGGCTTGGCTAAGGCACCTTACAGATTTAAGACTAACTGCCATCTTGAATTTTAACATTTCACAGCCTCATCTCATAGTTTTCATTTTTAATGTATCTTCATTGTATGTAACCGCTTGTAGACATGAGACAAAATTACTACAGCTCTGTTTCACTCTCCTTCATCCTTATCCTCAATTTAATTATCTGCTGAAGCAAATGTTGATGAGAGAATATAAATAGGTTTCAGTTAATTACTCAAATTTCTCTCTCAGAAACGACAAGAAACATTACTTTGTAAACAAATGTCCAAACTTTCAGAATCGTTGTAAATTACTTTATTTCAGTCATTGTAAATAAGCAAGTATTGTGAATAATATAAATTACTTTTAAAATTCTAAACTTAAGCACTTCAGGTTTAAAGAATGGAAACTAATGCTTTGTAAGCCATTTCAGATCAAGAAGCCTAGGGCTGCACAATCCAAATGGATTCAGACAGTGACCTCACCAAGAAACACCCTATGCCTTCAGTGAAAAGGAACTGTGTGCCCCCAATTTAAAATCTCCATGGCTATTTGTTCATTAGTTACTTATCACAGAGAAGTCTGTACTAAACTGGTTCAAGGGTTCAAACCGGCAACAGCCCTGAGGACAAAGATATCTATCAGTAAAACCAGTGTCATCATCCCTTCTGTTCCCAGCAACATCTTTAAATCATATCTTTCAAATTATTTCTCTTTTCTGATCTTGACCTCAGCAAGATCAGATTTTGGAAACTAACTTAGTGTGACCTGTCAAACAATTTGGCCATGATTCCCACACACAGCTTCAGAAACTGCTATTGGACATGTTTAGTGTTTGCCTCATCAAATGATGGGCAGTATCATTTCAATCTTTTACAACACTGATACCAAAGAAATGTGATACCACAAAGTTTTTTGATGTTACTAAATGTTGTTAATAATGTGGTTGATAGAATTCCAGAAGAATGTAGATGTCTTTCTTCTCTTTTTAACATCCCTGACCTCCTGAATATCTTGTGGAGGTCTAGGACATATCCTTGAAGGACGCCAGACCATTACGCAAACTGAAGAGTTAAGTGGTATTGGATCATATTTTCCACTCCCTAAGTCCTCCCTAAGGTATAGCAACTACATGATGTCTTTAAAATATTGCTCATCACTACCTATGCTTTATTAGTAGATGTTTCTGGATTTTCTTTTCTAGTAAGTCATCCTGCTCCCTGCATTTGCAGAAACACAGAACATTGCAGCTAGAATCCATATTTCTTCCCCACTGCTTACATCCTGTATTGTTAAATACTGCAGTGCAGAACATTTGGGTCACATAACTTTCTCCCACACCTCGTCCTCTCCCATACTCTCTTCTATTAATACTGCCTAGCTGTGTTCTAGCAGATGAACTGCTGCTGTATTAGGAGCTAGAGAACACTGGAGAAAAATGATCAGGCATACCAGATCCAGGTATTTTCTGCTGTAACTAGATTGTTGTGTCTTGAGTAGAGCCTGCAAAACTGTATTTTATCTTCTGATGAAGCTTATGGCAGAATTTCAAATACTGAAAAATTTCAAATGGAAATAAGATTTATTACAATTTCAAAATAATACTTCATGGGAGCTGAAGTTTGCATGCCTCATGCCTTCATTTTTCTCTGTGATGTGGGATGGACTAGGACATGAATGTTTTTCCAGACAATTATCCTACTGTATCTTGCTGTGTCCCCTTCTGGAGAGGTCAAAGAATCAGATGAAAAAAAGAAAAATTCTATTTCTTCCCAAAGAATATAAGACAACTGGTAGACAAGGAAAAGTAAATAATCTTGCTTTTTAGTATTTTTTAATTGAAACTCAGACACATTTGAAGAAAATACAAAAGCAGTGAGTAATAATGAACTAGTTACACAATCTTGTGACCACTCTCTCTGCTCCTAACTATGTCTGCAAAACAATTGTTAGCATAAATCAGAGACACCATGCCCAGTATTGGTACTGGCTACCAAAATGGATGACCATATGAATGCCATTTGCAAACAGGACAGTGTCCAGAGGGTGAATGGAAATGGTATCTGGTTCAGTGGCACTAGGTAAAATAGACAGTAAGATAAACAAGAAATGCAGAGCACGACCTACCTGAATATTGCCAAATGCTCTTTAATAATATGTAAGCCAGGATGTAATAAAAAAACCCCTCCTTGTTTATGTTTTTCAGAAATCCAGATATTGACATTGCTACCAGTCTCATAAATTCTGTAGTGCAGTATCAGCAAAGTCATAGAATCACAGAATTAACTCTGTCGGAAAAGGCCTTTAAGATCACCAAGTCCAACCATTATTCCAGCACTGCCAAGTTCACCACTAAGCCATGTCACTAAGGGCCTCATCTACACATCTTTTGATCACTTCCAGGGATGGTAATTCCACCACTTTCCTGGGCAGCCTGTTCCAATGCCTGATCACCCTTTTGGTGAAGAAATTTTTCCTAATATCCAATCTAAACCTCCCCTGGCACAGCTTGAGGCTGTTTCTTCTTGACCTATCGCTTGTTACTGGGGAGAAGAGACCAGCCACCTCCTTGCTCTATCCTCCTTTCAGGTAGTTGAAGAGAGTGATAAGGTCTCCCCTCAGTCTCCTTTTCTCCAGACTAAATAAGCCCAGTTCACTCAGCTGTTCCTCACAAGTCTGGTGCTCCAGACCCTTCACCAGCTTCGTTGCCCTTCTCTGGACCTGCTCCAGCAACTCAGTGTCTCTCTTGTAGTGAGGGGCCCAGAACTGAACACAGGATTCATGGTATGGCCTCACCAGTGCCGGGTACAGGGCCATAAAAAGTCCATAAAATTGAGGCTAACACAGAAAACACAAACTAAGCAATGGACAGGCAGATACATTTATCATTTGCATTACAGATCAATCCATAGTTTATAACTTCAACTCCTTAAGAAAATTTGCTTTAAAAGCCCTTGTTGCCAGTTTAGTGGGTGTTTTGGTTGTGCTTTATTTGTTTGTTTGGTTTAGTTTTATTTCCAGATCTGCCTGCATTAGTGATTAGTAACTGGACAGAGCCTTGGGCAACATAGTTTAGTGTGTGGTGTCCCTGCTCATGGCAGGAGGGTTGGAACTAGATGATCTTAAGGTCCTTTCCAACCCTAACTATTCTATGATTCTATATAAAAAATAGTGTTTTCTTCTCGTTGACACAGACAGTGGTGCCGAGGCTGGCAAACTCATGAGAAAATGAAAGTACCTTAGAGCATGTCTTACAGACAGAGAGAGAAGCACTGCACAACTGGTAGCAGTAGGATGTTTGTCCAAATGCAAGATTTAGACTAGTGCTGCACACATATGGATGTGGTCACGTGGATCTGGCTTGATATGGTGCTTTGCTAAGCTATCTGGACTAAGTCAAAAACTGTCTTCTTACAATATAAAGTATCTGAGGAAGTATTTAAATAGTAGGAAAGGCTCTTGTTGATTGTACCACCTCCAAGTTAGTTTAAACAGATCTGTTGTTTCTGTACTCAATACACAGAGACATTCCACATTCCTACACTTTCTGGGCAGAAGCCTTACATCCTGCAAGCCAGCACAACCCAAATTAGTATTACAATATTATGATGATTTATACCTACTGGTATCGGGTCCAAAACCAGTCAGAAAATAAAGAAAAAAAGGTGGATTTAAGATGCAAATAACAGGTTTCAAGCAGTGTCTGGAGGCACTGCATATAATTCAGAGGAGAATCATCTAGAAAAGGAAGACTTTCAGGCCATCAACTTGTCTGGCACTTTTTATAAGCATTCAATTATCTTAAACAATCAGTAAAAACCTTTTTCTTCTGAGGTGATATGTGAGTGATACAGCCCTGACTGATCTAAGTCCAGAAATGTATCGTAAGATACATTTATGAAAGAAAGCGGAAACAAGAATCAAGAATCTCTAAACTTTTAAACCTCTAATCCTCTTTGTTTTGGGGCTGTGGGTATGGTTTTAGTCTTGCAATTAATTATACACAGGAACGGCAAGCACTTTCCAGCAGGACAACACAAAGCTTCGCTCTGAAAGGTCACCAAATCCTGTCTCACTTTGTACATTTGCTTTTACTGGCTGCCCTGCTCTCTGTGCCACCTCCAGCACCAGGAAGCAGATGGGACTTCCTTTCCATCTGGCTGCCAAGCAGGAAATGTTTGACTCTTTGACAGCCTCAAACAGACAGCCAAGAGCTGCAGTGGAAGAGCATGACAGGAACTGACAGGCTTTCAGGCACCGCAGCAACTTCCGACTGGTGGGCCATCAAGATTGCATGTGCACTCTCCCATCCTAGCCAAAACTGAGCATTTTTGAAAAATTAGAAATGTTGACCTCAGGTACAAATGCTGGAAATGGGACTAATTAGTCTGGAAATCCATCTTGAGAAAAAT
Organism: Nestor notabilis; assembly: GCF_000696875.1. NCBI lineage: Eukaryota > Metazoa > Chordata > Aves > Psittaciformes > Psittacidae > Nestor > Nestor notabilis. The sequence continues at coordinate 73,911 of NW_009914147.1, forward strand.
CACTCACTCACATTATCCAGATACCAGCAATGCCAAGACCATACTTGCTCTAGACCATGAGCTTCCTGCCTCCTTTGTTCTACAGTATTTTCTGATGCAAGTCCATACTGAATTTTTATTGTGTAGCCATCCTTAGTTACATTTTAAATGTGATTTTGCTTTCTTGCTACACCAATACAACAGTTTCTCATCAAGGTACAAAATAAATAGGGCCTCATTAATGTATAAATCTGTAATGCATTCAAATTCAGAATGACCTTCTGTGAGTAGTGCAATAGGGTATATTTCTTGAGTTTAACATGAAACTGCATTGTCTCAAGCTTTCGGCTTTCTCGCATTAAATTCTAAGCAGATCTATAAATATAAATACAACTCTCCCTTAACATTAATGCTAAGAACAACTAAACATAGTCACAGAACAGCTGAAATTGGAAGGCACCTCTAGAGGTCATGCAGTAAATCCCCCCTACTGAAAGCCAGGACAAATAGAGCAGGTTGCTCAGAGGCATGTCCAGTTGGGTTTTGAACAGCCTCTCCAGGTATCAACTTTCAGTGTTAGACCACTTTCATCATAAAAAAAAAATTTTTTCTTATGTTTGAATGGAATTTCTTGTGTTTTAATTTGTGCATTCACTGGATACCACTGAAATAACAATAAAAAATATAAATAATGCTAATATATGAAATATTAAGATCAAAAGGGATAAAGAAAAAAAGCATGAGTCAACCACAATGGGACATACTATAGCTAATGAGATTTATGACAATCTTAGATTAAGGACAGAAGAGATGATTAGACCATTTCATGTGATCCTATAAATAAAAAGGCTAAGAATTCTCATCTGGGGATTCCTTTATTGAGACTGTTAATTTTATGTTGTTGAAAAGGGCATCTGATCTTGATAGCACAGAAACCAAAAATAGTTGCATATTGGGTTAATTAGGAATTAAGAAAAAAATATTTCTGCACTCTAAATATCCTCCTTTTCACTCTGACCCTGCATTGCATGTTACAAACGAGGTAAGTCCTGCATGAGCATCCAGCTTAGCCACCTCTTTTGTCAGGGTATCTGCAAATCTGAGCACTGCATAGAGATCCTACTAAAATTCAGTTTTAAAACTTGACTGACTTTTCCATTTGTGACTCTGTGAACTTTTTTGATATTCACATCATTTTTCATCTGTACACTTCTTTATGATGGGTTCTGCTTTAGATTCAGGCTTCCTGACTTGGTGAGATCATTCATAATCTGTTTGGACTCTAAGTAGCTGGGCTTTTACTTTTGTGTAGATCAAGAAACAAGTGGCTGCTCATTCTGCCCCAGTATGGATAGCTACATTTTTGGTGTATAATGAAGCAGTCTTTGTAAATGAAGCAATTTGCTCTACAGTCAGGACAAGAAGGCATTTTTCAGTGTCACTAGAAGCAATTCTGTTAGCCTAAGTCTGCTATGTGATTCAAGATAACTAGATCTCACCATGTATCTTCTAGGAAGGCTGATCACTTTGTGCTTGTGAATGATTTCTTCTGTATTTCCAGACCATTGATTTACATACAGGTCTGCATTATAGTGACAACATCAATCTTATGATGATTTTTTTGGTCTGAAAAGTGTTCTCGGTACATGAAAATCAGCTGTGCTGTACCACAATCTTATCTCTTTTCATGTGCCTTTTAATTGCTGAAAAAATAAATTTCCACAGACATAACTAGCTGCAGAAACTCAGCAATATAATGAAAGCCAAGCAGAATACAGAAAAGGCCTTTAAAGTAGGCTTTTTTCTTGATTTAAAAAAATACCTTGAATCAATTTACTGACAAATAACTGAAATGAAAGTACTGGGAAATAAACAGCCTCTATTTAGCCATATCACAACTATTTATGCTTCTCCATATTGCTAAAATATTTCCAACAGTGCTGACAGCCCTTAACAAAAACAGAACAACCAAGGATTAGTGTCAATTAATTCCTTGGCATTTGACAAAAATTAAATCAGACCATGACTACAGAAGAGGCAAGTAGTTATATCTAACATTCAGTTTTGCCTTTGTATGAAGCACTCAGAAGCTATTCCAGTTTTAAAAAATACATTTACATGTATTCTTAAAGTGACAAATTAACAAAGATCTGCCCTGAGGTGCTGACAAGCAGTAACTATTCATTTAATGTGAATTATTGTTTATCTCTTTCTAAATCCTCGATAAATATGTGAAATATTTCAAGCTGTCCAGTACTACAGAGGTAAATAATGAGAAATTAATTCACCTATTCATATTCCAATTTCCTTTTCTATTACATAAACACAGAAATTTGCCAAAGAAATGTCTAAACAGTGAGTGAAGCCAACTCTGTGACTGTTTGCAAAGAGTGGGTAAAAGATTTCAAGACTGTCCAGCAGCTATTCAGAGCTCATATGATTTTGGTTTTGCAATGTTTGACTTGCATTAACTATGACAGCATTTTTGTAATGTAGACTCACACCTAGTAATAACTAACTTGAAGAAAGGTGTCAGATATGATTGTGTATCATCTCTTCCATTATTAGAAGAAACCTTACGGAGCTCATGATGAAAACCAGCAAGCAGGGTTACCAGTTTATGTATGTAAACTTTGCAATACTGACTGGATCAGATTCTGGCAAGTCGAGATGAAAAAATTTTCTTAATGCAGTCGTATTAAAAAAGCAATTAGTTCAAAGATATTCCATCAAATGGCAATGATAAGGATGATATCTAACATATTTTAATCTAAATCTGATAGTAGAAAAATAGGAGTATGTGAAATATCTCTGCTGCAAGTACCTAAATCAAAAGGTATACTAGTCACCTCTTAGAAGCTCAGCATTGACCTCAGTTCTTAATATCTAGTATTGTATGATTCAGTCACATCTGAAGAAGCAGAGGTTTTCCCATGAAATACAAATTGAAACTTCACCAGTCACTTGCTGTCAACATTTTAACGTATGTGTGGTAGATGTGTTTTAAAGAAACAGAGCATTAAGAAGGCTTTTACTTTCCACTGAAAATGCTTCAGAAAACTGCTGCATGTTAGTTCTGTCTCAAATATGAATATGAAGGTAAGCCTTGTTAGTTGACAGCTGATGTCATCATACTTAATATAAGGTGAAAGTTTTAGTTTACAGATCACTTGGTCATAGATCAGCTGAGGAAGACCAATGCTAAGTCTTTCAGGGCTAATTCTAGGAAGGGAGAGCTACACAAGACTTTAAATGGGTTTCATAGTCCAGTCTTCCTAAGAATGCTAAATATAGAGGAAAATTGTTGAGCTTTGATTATATTTTCTGTGGTGATGGGACATGGTGCTGCTTGGCGCTGTATGGTGTAAGGTTAAGAAAATTACCAATTTCCAGAAAGAAGAGTGGTCATCATTACTTATAACTTTCTTGGTTAGGTTAGAATCACTCCTGTTTCCATTGACAAGGTAATCCAGTGGTTCGTTATGAACAATTTATATTCCATTATGTTCTAATGGAAGCATATGTAACATTAGGAGATTGAAAAATAGTCTTCAGATTACTTAAATGTCTTTTAGTAGTTACTATAATGAAGATTTAATTTTACATGAGTTAGTCCAGAATTTCTATTACCATTTATTTACTATTTCTATTATCAAAGACACTGTCTCTTTGGTAAAGACATTTTTTATGATGATTTTGTGATTTAAGTGATGCTATGCCTGAACCATTTCCAATTTAATTCATTATTCTATGTTACCAACAACTGACAGCAAAATTAAGCGTTCTAGAATTGCATCTTGTTTGCCTGTTACAGAAACACCATGCAATCAAGTATACATGCTAATAAGAAGCCAAAGCCTCTTGAGTGATTTCATTAGCTACTGCTTCCTCATTCACAGTTCAGTATCTTTCCTGATAAAACCATTTTTAAATCAGCTAAAAACAAACACACAAATTATACATAAAAATTAATTTAGTTTGTACATGTGTATAAAAATAATCTTTTTTTCACTGTTCTCTTCCTTGACCTCCATCTACCTGTTTCTCTGATACAGTTAACTGTCTATCCTGATCATTTAAAATATTCATCAGGAAGTAGGTATCATGAAGAATTAATAATATAGTCAATATTTTTGAAACAAAATATTATTATTCTACATTGATGAATTTCATTCTAGTTTTAAAAGCAACCATTCAACATAATCTAGAAGTCACACAATACTTAGGGCATAATATAGGTATGATACAGTACTTAGTGTGGTAGACTGTGTTACAGAAAAACAGCGACCTGAACCTTCCACTGTAACTCTAGCTGAAGTGTTACTGACAGAAAGAACTAAGACAGATTAAATATTTCCATTTAAAATTCATTTGGTCAATCATTTATAACTCTGAAAATTTCAGTTCTTGAGGGAAGATTATCTATACACGATTTCTTCTTGTAGACAAACAGAAATACTTGAAAGTTTGAGAATAAGTGGTTCATCTTTTTCCCATCTCATAGATAAGCAGCTAGTTACACATAGGTAATACTTTCGATTTTAAGAATAAAAGCCCTGTGGCATATAGGTATACCTTTGAATATTCAAAATAACACTTTTTATTTCACCTAGCTGCAAGTTTTTGAAAACTAATGTGAGACTTCTTGACAAATATTACAACAATAATCACACTCCTAACACATTTGGGAAACCATTTCGAACAACAACAACAAAAAGATACATTGTGCACATTCCAGTAGGTACATTCATGTGAAGAATAAAATTGCTCTATGGTCAACAGTATATTAATAATTTCTACTAAATGTTGCAGGTTTCATCACAAGCTTCAATTCAGACACAGATTACTCCCTCTGCGCAGATGGTTTACATTTCATTTCAGTCAGTCTTTAGGTGCTAATAGATCCCTGCTCTGTGTTGTTGCATATTTACTGATAAGAAACAACAATCAAATACGTAATACTGGATATGCTACATTACTTCTGCTTTTAGGCATAGATTAATACTACATTATCTTCAGTTCTGTGATCACGTATCTGATTCTACACAATGCTCGTCTGTCTAGGGATATATACAGCCAAATCAACAAGGCTTCCTTTCAAGGGTTCCTGGTTGCAGACTGAAGCTTTGAACCACAGAGATGCAGACAAAACCCTGTATGTGTGTAAGGAAACAGTCAAACAAAGCCCTACCCAAATAGAATCACAGAATCATAGAATAGGAGAGCTGCAGAGGTACATCAGGTGACAGTGATGATGCACAAAAAAAAAATCAGTGCTAAAGATCTTCCTACAAACCTTTATGTCTACCCTGGTATATCTGACTTTGCTTAAAATTTTGGAAATATTACATGATACTATATTAGTTGCTGTGGACATCTTAATTTCAGCATTTTGCGCCTGGAATGTTAACCATGACTCCGAGAAGTTCTTTTAGGACTTTTTTTTTTTTTTATGTTTAGTTGCACATAACAGAAGAATAAGATACTGAAAAGTTTACAAGTTAGATCACAAACAACTTCCCTCATGCTTCTTGCAGAAACACCATATTTAGGGAAATGTGAAACAATAAGGCTGAAGAAAAAACTCTTTGATCAAATGGATTAGCAATTTGGTCCAAATAATAAGTATGCATCTGAATGTGAAAACATGGGTCATTTTGTATACATGGTGTGTATGCTGAAAATTTAAAACAGACTAGAAGGTTTCAGAACAACTGCTTTAGTGTCCAGTTACTATATATAAACTGCCATTTTCTTTGTATGTTAACATTTCATCAGTGTAAAAACCAAGCCAAACAACTGGAAATGACAAAAGCAGGACAACTGGAAATAACAGAAGTGGGACATGACTGCTATTTATTTAATTCACTGCACCCATATCCAATCTGAACTTCCAAATGGAAAAGCTTGAATGGATTACTGTGAACCTCTCCATTCTGCATAAAGTCACTATATTAAAAACATGTCTTCTTACCTTATGTTTTGGCACACTCCACTCTGAAGTTATAGCCTCAGCCAGGTTTCAAATCGGGTATAAACCCAAGCCTCAATATTACTGATCTCATGATCAGCTAAGAATTGTACCCCTAAATGTTCTGTGTGCGTCTTACCTAGCCAATTGATAGAGTATGGAAGTCTGTAGCTACAGGAAAACATATTTAACTAATTTGTCAGGGTTTAGACCTACAAAAAGATCTTCAAAATTTTCAAGACACAAAAGGTTATTTATACATATTGATCAAGAAAAAAATCATATATTTCCATATCTAGCAATAGGTCCATTTCTCTCTTAAATTTCCCTTTTTATATCATGCGATAAACATACAGCTTGATATAAAAGTATAAGATACTGATTTTCTGATGTAATTATTCTAATCTAATGACTACTCTGACTCTGATGAAACTGATTTTTAATAAACAGAGCTCATATTTTAGATTCCTTATAATGAGATTTTCTGAACATTAGCCAAATTATCTATTATCAGTGGTTCATTAAAATAAAAACCCAATATCTTTAATTGCGCAAATTGCAGTGCTACATGCATAACTGCTGTGAATTACTCAGCATCCCAGCCTTGTCTTGCTTCTATGAATGATCCAAATGACATTCATGGAAGGCCAGTTAACAGAGCTAAAAATCTATTTAGCAGGGGCCTAATTTAACAGTTTAAATATTCTCTGTGATCAATGCCAGGTATGACTGTCAAAATGAAGCAGCCCATTCAGCAATCTTAATTTCAAAGTGATTTTGTGAGTCACAATAACTTTTATGCTATTTTGGAGGGTGTCTTTTTCATTCCAGTATTCTTAAGTAGTAAAAAATAACATACCTCAGTCTGTGAGGCTTTCTCATCTGGCATCCTGAATGCCTTGAAGTAAATACCTTGGAGAAGTCAAGGTGACCTTTCAAGGTAGTACATTTGAGTACCAGGCGCAATCCCTCTGCAGGCCAAATTAAGATTTATTTATGTAAAAGCACAGCTGTCTTGATAAAGGAAGCCATGCAGTTTTGTCAGACCACAACATTTAGCAGCATGCTTGAAATCTCTCATCCTGTTGCTTCAACCCTATCACCCTAGAAAAGAAAAAGAAAACAAATAGAAAAGAATGGAACTCAACGTCAGCAAAATAAATAAACACCTTTCACATAGCAAGGCTGTTAACGGAGCTGCCGAGCTGCCAAGCTGCCTGAATGTAAAATCTTCCATTCTTGCACTGGAAACAGAGGTAAAAAATACTCTTCTCACTACCTTTGTAAAAGTTGAAAAGCTTTTGAGCCTGGAGATGAATTTTGTGGTTCTTAGTTTTCTATAACCAGTTTAACCACTTCTTGTCTTTGAGAACATGTAAATCTTCTGAAGACTGATTCTCTCAAAAACTGTCCTTGAAACAATAAAGCACTGAAACACCTGTTAAACTGTTTTCATCTTCAAGACAGCATGTGCTTAAGTGTTATCCAGAGAAAAATTTACTAAACTGAAGCCCAAAATAAGTCTCATTGGTTCCTACATAAAATCTATATATGTACATACAAACATTCCAGATATATAGAAAAAATCCTTGTATCTGGCATTAATTTCATGCTGCCATATAGAAATTGTCAGCATCCAAAGTGGTTTTCTGTATTCACAATAGCATTTTTTCTCCTTCAATATACTATTGCCAATAATGAAATTCTAAAATTAGTACTTAATAGGTGGCTTTTTATTTTAGATACCAAAGCATCCCTTAACACTGTCACTTGGTTATTCTGTTTAAACCACTTGAAACGTGCTTAATTCAGGATCTACCAACATATACTCCAATAATCCAAGTTTAAAGTTAATAACTAAAAGGCTAGTTACAGTCAGAAGTTGCAGTCATTTTCTATTAACCCAGCAGCTACAAGTTTGGAATAACCTGGTAGCACCTACCTACATTTTGATAATGACCAGAAATTTACCTCTAGCAATTTCACCTAAAAACTGGAAAACAATGTTTTGCAATTTCTGTGGCAGGAGGGGACACAGAAATTCAGAAGATTATCAATTTTCTATAAAATTATTTTATATTTAAATATGAATCTATTTATGCTGATTTCATGATCAATATTTAAACATAAACATGGTTCAAAATAATCCTGGGTGAAGCTCTAAAAAGTAACTTCCCTTCAATTTCCTGAATCCATATCAGGACCCATGACCCGCATTCCATTCACAGTGCTGTGGCAGAGGTCTTCCTAAAAGAGGGCATTCTAGCACGATGACTTACCAATGTATAGTAAAGGCAAATAAAATTTAAGACCATAGGAGCAACACGGAGTGTGGAAATAGTGCAAAAACTACAACAGTCACACTGCTTGCAGAAAAAAGAAAGAAAATATAAGAATCTAAGAACAGTAAATCTGAGAGAAATGATTAGTGTAATAGATATACAAGCAAAACAACAGACTATCCATGATAACAAGATAGTGTGACACAGCTGCATTAAAATAGCTAAAAATTACAAAGATATTTTTGAAAGACTCAATCCCCAGGTACAGTGTATCTCAAACTGAATAAACTGACTATCTCACTGTCATGGTTTAAGACCAGCCTGTAACTCAGAACATCCTTTGCCTTCAATATTATGTCTTAAGTAAATGAAATTAGGGAATATGTATATAATAGGAGTAGTTAATGATTATAATGAATGTAATAAGAGCTAATGAATATAATAGTAGTTAAGCCCAAGGATTCCTGTCTTGAGTAACAAACTTCCAAAATGGCTTGCCATCCAGCGAAGCAAGTCAAAGCCCAGAAAGCGTAAACAAAAGTTCTAAAGAGATATGGCTGCCACATGCCCACAACTAAAGAATATTACAAATATGTTAAACATAATATTTTCCAACGTCATGGAAAACTATTGTCAAATACTAGTGGATGAGAAAATTATTCTTCATCTCCTTTCAGTAGACAGATAAAGATTCTACAAATCTGCAGTGGAAGAATATCACTATTGCAATCCTCTCACACAGGGCAGCAAACAAAAGGCAAAGGCATTCCAACATAGGTACAGACCTATAGGTAATAACTAATGAAGAGCCTACCAGAATTTGTAAACTCCCAGGGTCTTTCAGCTAAAAAAAAAATAAAAAAAAAATGGTGCAATGGTATTTACATATGTTCAACACTTAAGCATTATGCTTAAGGAAAAGGAGATCATTAGTGACTCATGATCACTGAGATTACTGAGAGCCACACAGCCAGAACTCTGAGACACTGATCTTACTACAAAAACTGCAGAGATGAAGTTTAGACAAGTCACTGATGTGCACAGCTGACTTTTAAGCAAAACCAGTCCTTGAGCATGAAAATAAAGCAGGTTAACATGACCCTCGACTCATTCGAAGGCATTAGCAAAGGTAGTTACACACACATTTTAACAGCAGAACTGGGAAGAATTGAAAAGCAATTACATACTAAGAGAAACCGGTAGCTGCATAGCCTCTGTTGAGATGGTCAGAAAATAGTGATGTTGCACTGGTCTCACATGAATGCTGGAATTACTAGGATGAAATAAGTACATGCGCTGCCAGAAGCAAAAAGCCCAGAACATTGAGAACAAAATTATCTCCAAAGTAGAAGCTGGTATTCAGAATATAAGAAGTGATAAACAGCCCCAAAATTATAAATGAGATCTGCAAGTAAATGAACAACTGTTATACATGTACAGACATACATCTAGCTACAAAGAGAGAGAAAATTTTCTTTTTTTTTTTTTCCTTACAAATCTTTCAGCAAAGTAGGGATGGACTTCTCACCAAAGCTAAACAAAATTTCAGTTTCACTGCAGAACACTGTTCACACTTGTGGATGCTAGCCAAGGTATAAAACACTGCTGCAGTGCACGTTATAGCAAAAACAATGAAATATTTCAATAAAGACAAACATTATCTGACAGAATCTGAGAGGAGACAGGTCATTCTCTAATTGCTATCTTGCCACGCAGCAAGTCACTACTGAGCCCAGATAAACTGGTTATTCAGGCGTAAGGTATTTTTGTCTGGCTTTGACTCCATCATTTTACATCAAAATGGAGTCACAATTGATCCATTCCTGAAAAAAGTTTTAACCATAGGTAATTAGTGCTTACTGTGAAACACCATCTATTCAAAGTATTTCAACTATTTCTGTAAAATTACTGTTGTGTATGTATTCTCCATTATAAATACATCTTTCTCTACTGGCAGTAGAGCCTTTCCACATAGAGAAGGCTTTGTGGCTCTTCTCTGGACCCTCTCCAGACCGTCCATATGTTTTTTGCATAGCAGGGACCAAAACTGAACACAGTATTCCAGGTGTGGCCTGACAAGCACTTGAGTGTGTTGATGACTTCTGTATCTCTGCTGGTGATGCTCTTGTTGATGTAACCCAGCATCCTGTCAGGATGTGCTTTGCCGCAGCAGCACATTGTTCACTCATACTGTGCTACTTGTCCACCAGGACCCCCAGGTCACTTTCCACAGTGCTGCTTGCTCCCCTGCCACATAGATCCCAGTCTCTGCTGCACTCATGGATTATGTTTACCCAGGTGAAATCTATGTATGTGGCATGTTACAAAGACATTCCAAAGAGCCATAAGAACTCTCCTGCATTAACCCAGAAGAATGCTCAACTACAGCTGTAGTTGTAGTAATTTCTTCATAGCTAGAAGTGAGTAACGTCATTCAAAAGTGTATATTATTCTGTAGTTAACTTTCAGATATGTGACTTAGAATTAGTATCCCTGCGTCAGACATTGCCTGAGAAATGAAGGGAGAGATGATTTTGGCCTACTGTCTCAATAGTGGCAGCTATTTTATAAAAGACTGAAGATGTCCCTACAGAGACTCTGATAAGGTACTTGGAAAAGAATAACTGATAAGATGTTATCAATCATTCCAAAGATTTCTAGATTGAATGGCAAACTATATACCAGAGTTTTATAAGGGAAAAATGATTCAGAACATAACATGCCCTAAGGATGTATCATTTAAGTTTAAAGAATTATCATTTCACTGGCCAACAGAGGAAAACGCTTTAGTCACTTTGTTTCAATGAATAATGTTATGGGAGTCTTCTTTTTAAGCTATAAAGTAAAATGTCAAACAACTATCTCAAAAAATCCCTTCAAAAATTATCCAGGCTGGTCTAGTAGCTATTGGTTTGTTGTAAAAACAGATATATAAATAATGTGTACAGCAAACCACAACTTATACCTCCTGATTACTGTTAAAATTAATTATTGTATTCTAAGAACCTACTGATATTTCTATTTCACCTGTAATTATATGCAGTATTAAAAATTGCTTAACTTAGTCTACAAATTAAAATATTTCCACAACTTTGCCTTATTTGCAGATCAGAAAAGACAGCTGACACACAGAGGTCATGGACAATGCAAGATGCTTCACAGTGCTTCAGGTCTATGTGTTTTCTTTAGTTCTAAGGAAAACAAGCAGCTCCTAACATACAAGAATAATTAAGTACCAAGGAAGAAATTTCCACATCTGAGCAATTATGTCTGATACAATTGCATATTTTTTCTCTTCAGAATATATGAAAAAAAGCATTCACAAACCGAAAATGTAAAGAATTGCTGAGAAGATCCCAGGATCTTATCTAAACAGTCGAGGCATCAAACTGTGGTCTGATCTGCCATATTGCCTTTAGTCACCTGTAAATGATAATACTATTCAGTCCATTGTTAACCTATGAAACTCTTCAATCATCTTTCCTGACAAACACCATAGCATTGCTGAAAAGTCAATAGCACACGCAGAGTGACCTTAAAATAGGAGTGCATCAGCTGCTGACCAGATTAATAACTGGTAACAGTCCACAGCACCTGTTAAGGGTTTTTATGATTCACTGGCCACATACATGTTTCTACTAAACCTGCCTTTTTTCTACTGACTCCCAGAGACGGTATCATGCAATAGTCAGCACTTTTTTATTCCAGCAGGGAGGGCATTTGACGGTCAATACACTGATATAAAGCAAAGGATGATTTATGGTACTGCCAGATTAAATGTTTGGCTAACCTTCAGGATATCTTTCAGATGATGGGTATTTCCCCATCCAAATAAAAATGTCAATAACATAAACCATAGAAACGACAGCCACACAAAATACAAATAAAATTCATCTTTTAATATTAAATAGTCTGTAGCCTATGGACTGCTGCTCTAGTGAAGCAGAAATCTGAGGACCGACTAATCACTTTTAATACTTAAAGTTCCTTATAGAAGACCAGGCACTTTTATCATAGTTTTTAAAATTTTAATCATTATTTAAAATAGTGTTTACTATCATGCTGTCAGCCAGTAACTACAGCCTTACAGTTCAGAGTTTAAACATGACTGCTCGGTGCTAAGGAGTTTTGATCAAAGTCCAGGCAACCTGAAGAGAGATGTCAGATGCATTTCAGGTTAAAAGTGGCAAGACAGTAAAATCTGTATGTTCCGTAAGGTTTAGTCAGTGATATAGCAATTGCAAAAGGATTGAAAGTGTATCTCTACCATGTGATAGACCCATGTCAGTGCTGGTGCTAACCTGATCTGAATCATCCACGTGACATAGAATCAGGCAGACCTGAAGTCCTGAAACAATCTGGTAGTGGTAAATTACTTTCCAGAAATGGTGCTTTCATGAGAAAGTAGAAGCATCTTTCTGCTATGCTCCAGTGTGCTGCTGTATAGATACATTCCTAAATCTGATGAGCCCTCAGAATTGAAATTCCTTACCTTTTAATATTCAGTGGGGTGAAATTCAACTGCTCCAAAAGTCAAAGTCACATTCATCTTTAGAATGATCTATCTGAGGTCTTTGCCCCCTAGGTTATTTACCCTTAATTTGCAAAACAAAATGTTCTTTATCAACAAAAGAATCTCTGAATCCCACACCATAAAATCAGAAATAAGTTTGCAGGTAGTTCTAGATTTGAGCAGATCAAAGCTCAGTTAGATAAACCTGAAGATGACAGTGATAAGTAAATTGCTGATGTGAAGACAACGAATTTAGAAAGCACTTCTGTTAAATAAGAGTACATTTAAGTATTTCCATTTATCATAATTACTATCTTCTAGTACAGGGGAAAAGATGGTCTCTGAACTTGACAGAATCTAAATCATTTAAACTTCTGGGGGTAAAAGTATTTGAAATATAAACATATCAGAATTACTAAAAGTCAATGTTAACAGGGGAATAGGTTTAAGATAATAATTAACTGAAGTAAAAGAAAATGTCGCCTTCAAAGTAAAAGCATAATTGTTAAGTGAACCTATCCTTAAATTATATTAATCTACTACTCACTCCGGAAAGGATGAAGTCATATGCTGTCATTGTATGCAGCTGCTATTGATAAAACAAAACACATTTTCTGTATGATTTAGCAAACCAACCATCATACTCTATATCAATAAAAATTCTTCTTCATCTTCACGTGTAATGTAAACCTTGATGTTGTAGTAACAGGGAAGATCATGGCAAGCTGGGGAAAAGCCTATGCCTAAAACAATGGATGGCAAGTTCTTGCTTATGAACAGACTACAATAAAAGCTATGAAATAAATTATTAATCACTACTTATAGCTGGATTACTTGAAAACAAGAGAAAGTCTAAGGTGACCTCTTAGCTGCAAACAATGTAATGGGTGTAGTTAAAAACCTCCATTATACTTCTGGATACTGACTCATATGGTGTCCGTGGGACACTGACCTTTACTATATTTATGGCAAATGGTATAGTTTAAGGAAGAGTGAGATATAGCTCCTATAGAAAATACATGTCAGATCTTCCTTCCATCACACTCATAGTGTTAAGAGACATCGATTCCATCTAATATAAATATTTAAATAGGGAGGCACGTTTGGGGTTTTTTTCCCACTCCAGATGTAGAAAGCCCCATGGTCTCCACAAATACGTAGAAACACATATCACATATACGATCTCTTTCGTTAGAGATCCTAAAAATGAAATCCTGAGTTAAACTTGGTCTGTATGAATGAATTTAGTACATGCTGAGTTCGTAGATGGTATCATTGACTAACAAAGAATATTTATTACAAAAAGCTGAAGTTACTAAATACAATCAAAGCATTCATTTGTAAAACCATTTAGAGAAAATATGAAGCTAAAAAAGTAAGGCCAAGACTATTCACAAATTTCTGGAGAGACTACTCATTAAAATGCTGGTATGGTGCTTCAATATTTCACTGGTGAGTGTTTAGTAGACATCCCAAATCTAAACACCCCTGTGCTTGTTAGTTCATTCTACAGAAAACACTGTTTTATGTTGTATGATTTAAAGTACATTTAGGAAAGAGATTATGTTCAGCCTGGGTTTACATCAGCGCAAGCATAGATGTTAAAAGCAAGAAGGCGGCACTGAGACTTCCTGGGTAACACAAAGGTTTATTGTTTCAGAGATTAAGGTTCTGTTCTTTTTTCTTTCCCTGACTTCTTTTGAGATGTTGAAACTCAATTATTAACCTTTCAAACTTTCTGCACAGTTTCATTTTTTGAACAATTACATGCTTATTATATATAAAGAAAATGCACAATTATTAAACAAAGCTTTTGTCCTCATGACTCCTCCACCTTTAAGTTCAAATTATGATTCTGTTAATTTTAATGTACTCTTCTTTTGCATCAACTTTAATGGAACTTCAGCTGGGGTATTTTTTTCATGTTTCTCACTATTGGCTGGCTTCCGCCTTCAGAATGCATCAACGTCCTTTTGAAACTGACAGATTACCAAAACATGATTCTTACCTGGATTTCTAGAAACCTATGGTTTATAACCTATGTAAGATCAAGGGCTAGTCTTTGCCCTAGTATTTGTATGAATTAACATTACAGAGACATTACGTTTCTCTACACCTATTCCTACTCCATACTAATTACGGTTTAAATCCTCTTACAAGAGTGAAAAAGTTAAATCCTATTGTAAAGATGAGTTTAATATCTCCTTAAGACATCAATTTATCTATTCAACACTTGGAACTTTGTAAAAATTTCAGAAGGGCTTATGAAAATATGTGATTTTCAAGGACAAGCACAGCAGGAGTTTTAAGAATTTAAACACACCTAACGACAGTTCAAGATCCAACTTTCCCTCAGCTAGGGAATGAAATGGGTTAAAAATAAATCTGGTACATGTTCATTGCTCATTTTCTTTATTTTCTTTCTGTATTAATACAACCATTGAATTAATTCATACTGTTTTCCAAATAAGTTATTATTTAACCTGAGGCCTATAGGTGGAAAAATTTGGACCTATTGCTCAAAATTAACAATATTTTGTAAAAATGTCATCTTTAGCACTGTGGCAAATCCTACAATTTAAAGGTAAATAAGCCCTAACTATAATTACAGGATCAGTAATTTCAGATTTAAAATTACTTTAAAAATCAGGTTTAATGGAAAACAAAAAAGACTCTGACTCAGAAAAATATGTATAGTATTTTTATTAATTGATCTCTTCTATGAAAAATAAATACACTATACCCAAAACTACAAATTTAAGATTTGATGACTCTTTTTTCAAGCAAGTATGATTTATACAATGGGAGACAGATGTTTCCATGTTTTTATATGATTTAGTTTACTAATTTAGATCTCAGTTTATTATTCAGATGTTTGATGTTGTAACTGTGCTATATTTAATTATTGATCATTAAAAGAAAGGAAATTATATAGTGTATTTTAACAACTAGGTTGTTAACTACTTGCTTTAAAAAATAGGTTTTAACAAACAGGTTTAAAGATGATGTGTTTATGACTTTGTATGTGATTACACTGAGATAAATAAAAGTAATTAGAAATATATTCTGCTTTGCACAGTATAAATTGTGTATTAAATAATAGAAAGAAAAACTGGTTAAAGCAAGACAGCAAAAGCAAAACAAAAAAAACACACTTCTGTGCAGTGAAACAGAAGAGGGTTCTATTCATGGTGTCTCCCAAGATTTGTTGATTGGATTTTTTATTCTGTTTTCACTAGGAATCTGAAGAAAAATCAAAGTAACCTATTTTCTAATAATGTAGCCTACAACAAAATGTTCAAGTCTTGTAGATGAAACACAGAGAAATCATAGCTTCTCATTAATTTTGCTGGTCATGGGAAAAACGTTTCATGAGGAGGGAAGAACTATTACTCTCCAAGACTCTTTTTCCATGCTCAGTTATTCATCTTCCAAATATTTCCCACTCTCATCTTCCCACTCTTTTCCTAAGGTGCTTTTCTGCAAGAGGAATGAACAACATATTTGGGACCACTGCTCAAATTCCCAAACAGACCTGACCTCAGATCGTCCATAACAAATAAGCCAACCTCTTGGAATCGCTTCTAAAATGGTTTTCAGTTCTTCATTACATAAGTTATCCTCTATCTCACATTACTCTAACCTTGTGATACAAATGTCAGCATGCTGATGAATAGGTCACATCCAAGCCTTTCCTTCATCATATGGCTGTACAAGAGGGGCCTTACACAGTTGTGCCCTGTAAAGGTTTCTTATACAGCTGAAGCAACCAGAAGACTAACTTGTGTACTCTATTTATAGTATTTCTAATTATGTGTGTATTAAGTAGCAGTGGCACTTAAGATGTGCTTTAGCATAACTTCCTTTTCCACTGACAGTGTTTTTTTCCAAGCTGACTCCAATTATCTCAAGGAGCTGGGCTTGACATACAATACCACTCACACATATGCTTCGGTCAGACTTGGGATGGTAATGTCATTCTGCCTAGAGACTGACAACTTTAGAAGATATGTTCAGATACCAATTCAGGTAACCTAGAGAAGTCACGATCATATGCTGTGTAAATTCGAGGTGATTGTCTGTTGTCTTCTCTTTTTTCCCAGTTGTTCCACTGTCAGATAGTTACCATGCTTTGCTCACTACAACTGCTAGTATTTGTGCTATCTTTCAAAATACATTTTTGATATTCACTTATATATATAGCTCCATTCAGACTCACTTTCACAAAATTCTGTAGATTATTATAGCTCTTGGGTGTTCAAACATCATCTTATAGACTAATGTGAAAGGTTTTTGACATAAACATTAAAATCCAGACTGAGTTTCAGTAAGAGATTAAAGAAACTTGGGGGGGGGGGGGGAACAGTTTCAAATGATGGTAGCAGGACATTAAAAACAAAAAACTCCTATGTAGAAATAATAGTTAAAAGGCCAGATGTACTACTTTTCATTTAAATTTATTATCAGAAATTACGTAGCCAGAATAAACTAACAATTGCACAGTGTGTCAAATTCTGTCGTGTTACATAATGATTATATCGATTGTTTGAAATGGGATTGTAAAATCCCACTGATTGATAATTAAGGATTTAATCCTCTGATCCAATTTTCCCTTGTACATGTTTTGCAAATCTTTCAGTACCAATAGCAGCACTGTTGCTGCCATTTTATCTCTTTCAGAAAATAATCATGAGAAGCTAATTTTGTTTTGAAAAACTGGGAATAGAGAAGAAAAGTGCAACCCTCCATTTCATAGTTAGCAACAACAAAAATATTTTAGTTCATATTTAACTACTTGCTAACTGTACCTTTAAACATTATAGTCACCTGGTTTGAACAGAGGATTCTTTTCATAGCAGAGAAGTGGAAAAATGTGTATTTAAGTTTTGAACCCTAAGGAAGAGTCTCAGTATTTTCTTAAGGAAATGCTTTTTGCTGGTATCATTCTTCATGTTGCTTCATTATTTCATATAGACTTGCTCCCACTGTATGAAAGACTCATCAGCATCTGGTAAAGTTATTTTCCCATTTTTGTGGAAACAGGCCAAGATGTGCAGTTACAGCTAGTGATTCTGTAGTAGTGAAGTAACTATTTCCTGGAAATTTGAAAGTTTTAAAAGATTTCAAAATAAATACCTAAAAAGTAATATTACAGTATAGAAACAAGAGTTCATTGCCTTACTCCTTTAAAAGAAAAGATTAGAAATGTGTGTACTGAAGGAAATGTTATTATGCAGCATATTACTATTTAGTAGATACAGAGCCATACTGCCTACTTGTCCCTGCTTTGCTAGTCCATATGGCTATATCTAAACTGCACCACAAGTACAGGCCTGTGTCTGTGATCATTTTCAGGCATGCCTTGCACATTTTTCAGTGTGAACAGCTGAGCAAACTTTGGGTTATTTCAGGGAACAGGTCCAAATCAGGGAAATCAGGCTTATGCCACCCATTCGTGAGAACTTTGGCACACAATTTGAGGTGTGGATTAGGTAGACGTGCTGTGCCATGGTCTGCCATGTCCCACTGCCTCTCTGGGTTTCAGCTGCGCTGCAGAGATGCCATGTTGTCATGGGGTCCCTCCTACCAGGGCCATAAGGAACCACTGCGCAACCTGAAGCAAGGCTTCTTCTGGGGTTACAGGCATACCTGCAGCTGAACAGGCTCAGTGTGAGCACACATGCTTGCTCACCACCATACCACCATATGTGTGGATATTCTGTTTATTTCAGCATGAACTGTAGACAAGTTATCTTTAGTAGATGTGCCAAAAGTGTAAGCAGGGAAAGTGAGAAAATTCTTTTCCTTCTCCATCATTATTGTCAACTAAAAGCTAATGAGATAGATGTGGACACAAACCAGACCTATATCCCTGCCCCATGCTAGACCTCCCCCCTGCTCCTCTCTATTTTTTTCTCTTTTCATTGTGTTGTGGGTGGATTTGTTCATTTAGAAATATCTTCAGCACTACTGCAGAACAAGCTGAGGCTACTCCACTGAAGTATTTTGCTTGAACTCTAGACCTCACTCTGGCACATCTTCCCTTTATTGTATTACTGTCTCCTCACTTACCATAAAAAGAATAAAAATGTATACTAACCCTTTTAATTGGCTTTACAGGGCTCATGATGACTTTGACAACTGATGTATGTTTGATAACTACATGGCAGTCATTTATCAATATTTTGGTCAACATTTCTTCATATTTCATTCCAGGAAATCCTTCTATTCAAACGCAGTCTCCAGAGGTGGATCATCTGGGTGTGGGTCCAGCTTGCTGCTCTTACCAAGATTTTGTATATGTTGCAAACTGACAATCTGGGAGAAAACTCTTCCAGGAACACTAAAAATATCACATCTTGTGCTTTTAACTTCACTGGTGACTTGATGTTCTTGCTTCTCTCTCTGCACTGGTCTTTCTTATCCTCTCCCTACATATACACATAAATGCAAAAACACCACTAATGACACTTGGAGCATTCCCTCATCTCATCCTTAGTTCTGTTTTCAACATGCCTGTATTTTGCTCCAGGAACTTATATGTGACTTTCTTCTGCCCTAAAATTAGTATCTATCTGGCACTATCTCCCATGAAAGCCAGTCTAAAAGCCTACAAAGAATTATCAGGTAATCAGCAAGGTATTATGTGTTTCAGAGCACCTGGATTCACATTAGAAAACTTACAGAGAAGTCTTAATGTTAGTTTTATTAGATTCCTGGTTATGGTTTCAGATGGCTCAAACCTGTTCAGAATTCCCTCTCTAAAAGCCTCACGTTCCTGTAGTGTTGCAGCAAATGAGTCCACCTTAAAACTACTAGAAGTGAAAGTACTGTTCAGCGGTGCACTCATGATATGTTGATATAGCAGTTTAACCTACAGAACATGTATTCTAACTAATAAATTTGAAGTGATGATGTAAAATCAATGCAATGTAGAGACCTAGTTCTGCAAGAACATATAGACGTCTTTGATTTCAAACAGTGACTTAACATGTGTGGACAGACCTAATGATTTTCCTAAGTCCTTGAAGTATTTCATCCTAAATGGAAAGAACAGAGAGGGAACAGAACTGAAGAAGAAAAGCAAAGCAGCAAGTCAAAATGGCTTTATAGACCAGATGCAATAGACACTAGAGACCACATGTTTTTGCTCCTGAAAAAATTCAGTAAGTAGCACATGTCAGAAGACTCCTGATTCCTCACAGATTTCTTACTGATCCAGTGATGCTTGAATTTTTCCTGCACACTTTCAATAAGCACAATGAAAAATATTCTAATTTACTGTTCTCTAGTTTCTGATTAAGATTTTATTACAAGTGGAGAAAGTTGTCTGTATAAAAGCCTTCAGGCTGAGAAAATCACTGACCAAAACAGCTTCTTGTAGAAGTCCTCTAAGTAACCTATAGTACAAGAGATGGGCACTACCAGATGTGTCTCCGGCTGTACCTGAAAAGAATGAGCCATATCCAGGTGTTTTTTTAAACCAAGATCTTAGGAAAATCCTCTGAGTTTTGCACCTACGCAGAATAGCAAGATCCTTTTTAGGTGCAGAGCAGAATATCTCTGGGGTCCAGGAAAGGGAAACAATCAAGAAGGGTGTCCACTCTCAGCTGTTCCTTTTCTATCATTCCTACCACTTTGTTAGTCTTAAGCAGCTGCCTGTTGATTTTAGGCAGTTGTATTCTGAAAGTACTGCAAGTTTTGAATCTCATTTTGATGCACTCCATTCCCAGAAACACTGCAGAAGGAGCTGTGTTGCTAATTCAGTGTTCTGAATTCACCAAGAGAAATGGACCGAAAAAGATCAGGTAACAGATGGGTGTAACCTGGTCCAGTGCAAATTCTATATTCACCAGAGAAGCAGCTTAAAACAAGGGTGGGACCACCTCCAGATGGTGAAGTACATTCAACTTCTCTAGATTGACTAGTCATTGCCCATAAACTTACTTACCACACTGAATTAGCTTCTTCAAGCCAAAAAAGTTTTACCATTGAGGCAACCAATGGTAGTTTTGCTCAGTATGGCAAACTTTTGCTGTCTGACAACTGAACTGTGATTACGACGTATCTGTTTCATCCAAACTTGAAAATCTTCCCAGTACCAATTGTGAGTAGGAAAAAAAAAAAAAATAAAAATCCAATCTTGTAAAACTAGTAAAAAAAAAAATAAAAATAGAATTTTGAGGACATGTATATATCACTTAGGTTTTCTTTAGGAAAAGATCTTGAGCAGAGTTTCTAAAATTTCTCAAATTAGAGGCAGTGGTAACAGTTTGCTTCTGTTACTGATTTATTCACAGGAAATGGCTTTACAGCATAGCAACGCACCACAGATGATAGGATAATTAGGTACTGTGTTTTGGGCACTCACAGTAGGTTTTCCTCTCATACAACAAAAGAGGAATATTTTAAACAAAACATTTCAGAAGCTTTCTACATCTCTTGACATCCGGAATAATAAACTGTCTTGCTACCTTTACATAATCTGCAACTTCCCAGTATCTGCAGGAAATCCACAAGAAAAACCTCATTTACGCACATATTCACCACAGCAAAATCACGTGGTCAGCAAGGTGAAAATAACAGCCAAAGCCTCATGCAGCTGGAGTATATTTGAAATATAACAAGACAAAATCACCTACTCCTCAGCATTATTTTATAGAGCGAGTTATTTTTTATTGTATTATATTATAAATATAAATAAAATCTACACACACAAACACACCATTAAAATATAGAAGTATTTAAAAAAATTACGAACATTTTAATGCAAATTTTTTAAATTGCTAAAATGTAAAATGTGTATGCACAAGTATTGGAAGGACACAAATACACACTTAGCCACTCTGTGTCTCTGTTTATCCTCTACATCAATAGAAATCTTCTGTGCTGGTTCTAACTTGCCTACATTGGAACTGCCTGAAACTGATGTTTGACCTTTTGGGTTTAAAATATACATATATATCAATTTATATCTGCAATCACAAATTTTATAAAAAAAATCACTAGATAGCTTTCAAGAAAACCAATGAAACTCTATTTTAATATAATTGCATATCTCAACATAAGTTGAGTCCTTAACTCTGAACGAAAATGTATCACAAGTCTAGGGAGGGGCGAACCACTGCTGTCCAAACACAACCCAAATATGAACCTTTTCTGTGGTTTGAAAAGGTTACATTAAATTTGCTTGTTTGTTTTCTTTCAGTTTTATGTACTGTGGCACTTCCTAGATTCAGGCAGAAGCTCAAATATACAGCGCTAAGAGAAAAGCTCTTCCTCTGCTACTGTATTTCTGGTCTGATGAGAAACGGGAAATACCAGCAGTCTCATAAGAGTGCCTGTTCTCTGAAGATCTCCAGCTCAAATGGGGATCATTATACAAACCCATCTGAGCCTGGAAACCTTTTGAAATTGGCCTGTTTCTAAGTGGGACACATCAGTTGAAGACACACATAAACATAAAGTGAAACAATACTGTTTATCTGACATGGCTACAACAAGCATTAACTATTGATGAACACTATACGGAAACCTTTCCAACTCTATACACAGGTCTCTACATACAAAACATACTTTAACAAACAAATAAAAGAGAATGTTTTCAAACTGGGGTTCATGTCTTTACTTTGTCATAGCTTAAGTGAGCTGGATTTTTACAGGCTGCATGGTCACCTTTCCTGATAAGCAATATCCTTCAAGTTTTATTATGAAATATAAAATCCTCAACCACTCTGAATTGTAACTTTTAAATCCTTGATTAAAAGCTTAAAAACTTGAAAAGGTATTCAATTTTGATTAACAACAAAAGAATGCATTAAGTAGAGTGGCTGCACTGGTGCCAAAAGTAATGTTGACAACCGCCAACAGCAGATGCTTGGAGAAAGAGTACAAAACAGACAAACAGAGTGATCCTTTCTCTAGAAAGGACTTTGGTAATCTGGTAAGGGACCATCTGAGACACAAGGCATATTTAGCCCATTATGCTTACTGGCAATATGAATCCATCCTATGTGTGTTTTTTAATTTCATTTTGAAAACAGTCATATTTTTGGCCTCAAGATCTTGGGGTGATGAATCCAACAACTTAACTATGCATTGTGTGAAAAAGAGCTTCCTTTGTTTTGCTTTCAGAGTTCCTGTGTTAGAAAGTGTGTAATCATTCCTTACTCATCTTCTCCATGATTTTATTATTTTTTCTCTCAACACACCTCTGATCTTTTTCCACACCAAAGGGTGCTCTCCTCGTCTATTAATTCACTCTGTTCTGTACTTTTGACTAGTATTTTTGTACTTTATATCCTAATATTTACTTTCTGGAATAGGGTAAGTGAACTGCACGTAATACTCAAGATGTGAGCATAGCCTGGATTTATTTAGTGGTGTAACGACTCTGTTTACTTTGCTCTCTGTTCCTTTCCTCATTCTTCTCATGGTTTTGGCTGGCAATATGTGAGCTGACACTTTCAGAGGCCTGCCCAAGGAGTCCAAGATGTCTTTCCTTAAAAGTAACAGCTCATTTTAAAGTCCACTGCTTTGCACACGTAATTGTCTGCCCCCACCCCTTGTACAATATCAGCTATAAGACTCAAGCAGCACCTTTTTACTCACTTACTAATAATTAAAAAATCCTTTTGCTACTAGCCCTAATTTTGGCCATCCTGAACAAGTTTTGATTATTAGAAAATTTCTTCATATCCTTGTTCCACCACTTTTTTCAGTCTCTTTATGAATAGTTGAACACATTTCCCAGCACATATCCTCGTGAGACTCCAATGGAAACCTCCCACTACCATGAAAACCTACTTGTCTTTTAATGAGTAATTTATCCTTGAAAGAATATTTTTCATTTTCTCCTGCATAAATTTGGCCTCTCCACAAACCATTGTGAAGGACTTTGTGAATAGTTTTTGGAAATCCAAGTACACTTTACTCACTAGACCACCCTCATCCACATGCTGTTGACTCTTTTGAAGAAACACAATACACGAGTAAGAGTGACTTCCCTCTACAAAAGCCATGTTAATTTTTTATCTATGTACTTGGCTATTACATATATTCATTATTACAATTTATAAAGACTTGGATGGTAAAGGAGCTGGACTTATAGTCTGTAGGTTGCTAGAGCACCCATGGACTTCTGAAGTTGGATATCACATTTACCTCCCTCATCTCCATGGATAAAGTGACTGCTACAGCAAGCATGTTACACAGTTTCTTAATTCACTATTTTCACAGCTAAACTCTGGTAACCTCATTATTCTTATTCATCATTCTACATCATTCTAAAAAAAATTAATTTGTTTTAAAACACAGCAACAGACTGGCATAAAAAAAAAAAAGGAAAAGAAAATAATATATCCTGCAGGTTTCCTGTGTAATCCTGTAGATACCTGTTCTTCCACAGAACTGCATCTTCCCATGGCTTCTTGATGGCACCCACACCAGGGGTTTGGTTAGGACTGTTTTCTTAGACTGTAAAATGTGAACATGAAATCTCTCAGAAAAGCAGCTAGGTTAGGCCATAAGAGAACTATGTATCTTTAAGAAAAAGGCTTAAGCTGAGCTTGAATCACTCACTAAAGAAGCTGGCACAGGCTGTGGAGAACTGCAGTAAAGCTTCTACCCTGTCCACTTCCTACTGAAACTGAAAAAAGCTGCACCACCAGGCTAATGGAGTTTTAAAGGCAGTTCCTTAAAATTCTAAAGAGCTTTGTCATTGTTCCTAATGTTCAAGTAATTTGATGATTTTTTTTCAGCCATAAGGAGATTTTGGAGGAGGAACATAGAACGTAGGAACTGACATACCAGATCAGAAAAGGTGGTCAGAATAAGAGCTGTGCTTACTATCCTGTTTGCAGCAGTGCTCAGCAGATCTGCTCCAGATTCAAAGATTATAGCAAAATGCAAAAAAATTATCTCTCTTTATAACTTTCCAAATCTCACCAAGGTTGTTCTTTTATACATGTCATTTTATACTGTCTTGAATCTTCATTATTTCTAGACTCTTTTCCCTTGGGGGAATCCATTCCACATATTAAATTTCAATTCTGTCTTTATTTTCAATCTACCATAAAATGCTATTAGCATATCCTGGGATTTATATCATGAGAGAAGATTTAAAAATACATAACTATCTCACTTACCATTTTACCTAAAATGTCTTAAATCTAATGAGTCTGTACACTAAATTCCAACTGTTACATATTTCATATAATTTTAATTTCACTCCACTCTTTTTTTTTAGCTCTAGTCAGGACAAAACATGTCAATACAGAAGAAATGTTGTTCTACAGTAACTTGTATTCCTCAGAAACACTAATGAGTATAGATTAGTACAGATTACAAGAAAGCCTTTAGACATTTCTACCTCAAGGTTTTAGAGTCCACAGTTTCAGGTGTTTTTGACCAGATTCACAAAACTGTGGGATTGGATGATGATTTTCAAATTAGATTTCTGAAACGTTTACCTCCATTTCCACGTAGCACCTGTCCCTTCTCTCTACTCTCCACTGTTCCATTTCCTTCATTTCTCTCTTGTTCACATTTGACATTGTTTTTACTCCACAAGCATGCATTCAGATTTTTACAATGTACATTTTTTCTGTCACTTTATAAAAGTCCCAGACAAAAATACAGCTTTAAAGACCTTTTTGTTACAAGGTTACAGACTGCTATTTTGACGGCATCATCTGTCATCTTAATAATGTCCCTGATGCAAGACCACAGCAGTACATATTGCAGCTTGTAACAAATCCTGTCAGACAAACCTGATAAGGTCCTTTTGTCTGGAGACTATTCAAACTGTATTTAGACACAGTCACATTAGGCCTGCATACTGTCAGTTTTCCCCTGGCCCCTGTAGGCTGTAGAACTGCATGCAGACTCCCCCTGCCTGCTCTAGAATATTTCCTGTACATAGATTTTCTATATGTCCCCCAGGCCAGTCTTCCTAGACCTGCAAGACAATGACTAACAGTATGTTCATTATCCCTTTGCCCTCTGGGGACCCTGGCATTACAATTTGTCCTTCAAGAACGTGTGAGGGTGAAGCATTATCTGCATGCATCTCCTTGGTGTAGATGATTTATAACATTTTGGGCATTCTTTCAGGTGAGGTCATAGGACTCTCAGGAGACAAGAAATCCAGTCCAAACCCATCCTGGATTCTACAAAGGGTTTCTCCTTCGTGGGATCATGCCTTCCATGCAGCAGGCTTTCCTCTTTCTTTGCTGGCTCCACAGTAAGTCCCTAGTACAGTAAAAATATTATCTCTGTTCTTCTGCCTTTTCTAAGCTTCCTGCCTGAGCACTCCACTGGATAAGTCAACACAAGCTGTGACAGGCTTCTGCAATTAAGGCCTTAAGCATGACATCCTCTGCAGCTCATCCACCTTCTCTGTAAGAGCTGTTTGCAGATGGTGTGTTGGTCATGCCAGTTAAGGCAGGGATGTATCCAACAGCCCACTGACCATACCTCCACTGACTTCAGAATTGCATTTGGAGGTCTGCTGTCCTTAATGACCAGACATACTGTCCTGAGGGCAACTGCCTAAAGACAGTGTAGATAAAGTCTTTTAGCATCCCCTCCACCCATCTACTGGAGCTTGCCAGCAGTGCGGTTTTTAAGACTCATCATTAGACCGTCACTTCTTTGTCTTCCTTTCTGGGAGATTTCCACATTCAAACCAACATCCCCAGCAGAGCTCTTGGAGGAGACAGACTTCACGAGGGATGTGGCTCTCTCATTGTTGTAAGTCAGGACAACTCGAGTTTCTTCATTACTGCAGGCAAAACTGAACATAGAGGAGTCAGAGCAACCGCCCTAGGCTCCATACTCCACCCTGTCACCACCAGCAACACAACCTCTCCTTTCAGCTGCAAGGAGTAGAGATAGGGACCATGCGGAACGGGGCTGAATATGCACATTGCAGGGCTGCCAGCGCTCATTAATGTGGATTTTCCTTGAGCCACTTTTGCTTGAGAACCTTGTCTATGAGAAGTGCTCTTCTGCTTTATCACCAATTAAAAGTAACATGGTTTCAGAATTAAACTGCAACTGCAGCCCCACAAGATGAGAATCCCTCTCAGTCTGACACAGGAGCCTGACTCCACACACATGAAAATGTTCCCTTCCACAGTGATTCATGAATGGTAGTTCCCCAGATTACAACAGCTCTTCTTACAACAGATATAAAATCCAGAGCTAAAAGCAGTAAGACAGTGAGGATAGTATTATTTCTTTATACAGTACACACATAGAGGGTACTACACTGTGTTGTATTAATACTGTAATGAACCAAGCAGTAGGCAGAATCTGTCCTTAGGCAGAACAGAGTAGGGTTTGGAACTTAAATACATAATCTTTAAACATGAATTTTAATCCCTGGAGTCCTTTCCTAAAGCTGAATAGAGCTAAGCACAGATTTTGGTTTCTTGTGGTTTTGTTTGTTGGTTGGGGTTTTTTTTTAGTTGATACATAACATTAGAAGTTGGGTGGCAAATTAAAAATGTCAGTGTCTCAGTCTACAGACCCTCTCGACACTCCACATTTGGCTCTAAAAATACCAATTTATCACCATCTTCTGTATTACATTAAGATCAAGGGACAATAATGACAAATGACTAGAAAAATGCAGTTAACATTACCTGTAATTTATTTTGTGGATAAAAGTAATCAGAAAAAAAGACATATGAGCTGCAGTTTCCTTATTTTTGTATATCAACCCACCTTCTGTTAGAAGACTTAATTTTGTGGAAAGTGCATTGAAAGCAGTTTTGCAAAAGGTCATAATTGTAACAACAGCTAGCATTTTCTAACTAACCTTGGGGACTATTCAGTAAATTATAATACCCAGTAGATGACATCTCTCTATTAATAGATACAAAAATGTCCTGCTCTTCCTAACACATGTGTATGCCACATACCGAAGTAATTTCCTGTTACGGTATTATCTGGATGACCTAAAAGAAGACATTCACTTTCAGGAGGCCTGACTGGCAACTTTTCTCATATTTTCCAGCAGGCCTAGATACATGATAGGAAAAGCTCCAAGGAGCAGAGCTTTTATATCCTATTCATTATCCCTTTAATAGGAACAGATCTGTAGCATGATGAGACACATTAGCAGGAGACAAGTATTATTTTCTACTGCAACTACATATGTGACAGCCAACATTTTTCTTCTTCAAGAGAACTTGTTAAAATGTGTGTTAGTTACTTAATATATGTACAGTCTTTAAGTTTCATAAACATGATTATTCTAGCTTGCAAATAAAGGTTAATCAAACTGAGGTAATTCAAAGCAGAGTGCCAGTCAGAAATAAATTGAGGAGTCTTGATATATCTCATACTTCCATAACTTTAAATATTGTCAGCTTTTAGGATCAGGTTGTCTCTGTTGTTTTGCTTGTGCCATACTCTTTAAAGGAAATCAAACCAAAACCTGGAGATGAATAAAATAAAGTTCAGAGTATTATGCTTTCAGACATAAGTATGTAGGAGAAAAACCACATCTTTCCAGGAGGGAACTTAGTACAAGTCATAAGCTGTTTGAAAACAGTGTTAGAATCACATTTAATAATGATACACAGAATAAAGTACTTGAATGGCTTTATGAAAACACACAGCAAAATAGACAGCAACTATTCTGAGTAAAGAGAGAAGGTGGATATTTCTAACCACGTCCCTGCTGCACTCGTGCTGGCCTGGCTGCATCTGTCAAGCAAGTGGTTTGCAATGCTACAGCTGCACAAGACAACAGTCTCACTGCAAATGCAGTTACACAGACAAACCTGGACCTGGGCTGGAAGATCTTACTTGCCTGGAAGGAGGAGGAAAGCAGGACAGGCCATCAAGTGAAATACAGCACTTCTGCTACTCGAAGCTGCATCAGTATGTAGTGCTACCAACATAGAATGCAGCTGCAGTTTACATCAGCAAAGCATGCCCAGTGGAAATCTGGGTGAGATGATGCTTGTGCTTAGGAGTGTGAACTGAATAGTAACAATAAAGCACTACATATGCACTTACAGTTTGGAAAGAGAGAAGTGAGAGAGAGATCTCTAACTGTAAAGAAAGTGATTATATGGATTTAATCACCTAATAATAAAAAGCTGAAAAAAAGATTACAGAATTCAATAAAGCACTATGGTCTCTAATGTGAGTATTCTTACAGATTCTTAAATGGCATATAAATAGGAAAAGAGGTCATCAGGGTACTTTTAAAAATCAACAAACATGCTGAGTTGCTAAGTTTAGGACACAGTTTGTCTATAAAACTAATTGCAAGCAGGTTGTATCACATTCTTTCTTATAAATTGTGTGGTACAGAGTCAAATTTATGTTAATTGTGAAGTTGAAGGCAAATGCAAAAGCATTTCGGTTGCTGAGAAATGTTTCTCTTTATTGAAAAAAAAAAAGAAGACGAAAAAAGAAGCATCTCCGGAGGTTCACTGCTAGCTCAGTTTCTGGTTTGTGTCAACTTGTTTATATCAGCTGCTGATTTGCGTCACTGGCTTGGCTTTGTGGTTGTATCTGGGGCCTGATGGACACCCTGGTACATTAAGAAATTCACCACAACAGTACAGCATGTTAAGATCAGATAGCACAACCTAATGTTATTTTCTTAAGCGCACACACCGCACATAACCCTACTAAAAAATTACTGGAGGCAGCTAAGAGCAGCAGACTATAGGTTTGATGCAAGCCAGGTTTAAATTCAGATAATGAGGAAAATGTCTGTGTAGCACCAAAAAAGTGCACCCCAAATATTTTTGTGGGTACCAAAAACTTGTATGTATATTTTTAAGACAGTTCATATTTCCAGGAATTGAGATCCCATACATCACTTCCTCTAAGGTTTTAGTACAAACATCTTGAGTAATGGTATATTCACTGTGTTGCACAGGGAAATGTTTTACTTTGAGATATAAAGCATTATTTTAGCTATGGCTTAAATTAGGTCATTGGAAATAAAAAATCCAAATCCTGAATATTTAAGCCTGAACATCTGATCTGATCATTTGGAATACTGAGCACGACATAACTTAGGTGCTTTGCTTATAACACACATATTTTATAATATAGTTACAGTATATAAGTTGCCCATACAGAAGTTAACATAATATTTTAAGCTTTGTGCCCATGATTAGATGACATATGTTCACACATACAGAACTGCCTAATGAAAATGCCTTTCTAACTGAACACTTCAGAAATTAGTAAAAGGTAGTGCATGATGCCGTCTTGTCACACCAGATGCATATAGCTGAAAATGCAGAGCAAGGACTAACGTGATTCTAAGGGCAGACTTCAATCAAGCTAATATTCAGCTGACATTTTGCTTTGCATTTTCTGTCCAAGCTTCCACAACCAAGTCTTTCTAGTTTTCTGACAGTTCACAGTATAGAATCATAGAATAGTTAGGGTTGGAAAGGACCTTAAGATCATCTAGTTCCAACTGCCCTGCCATGAGCAGGGACACCTCACACTAAACTATATGGTGAATAAACAAAGAGAATACCTGTCTATAATCTTAACAGAGATATTCTGTAAGAGAACACAAAATGTTTTCAAAACCATGCTTGCTTTATGCAAACTTCCTTTAAGAAATACTGAAAGTAGTTCCAAGACCCTAAAAAAGTTGACATGTTCCTGAACTGGATTTTCTTTTTAAAAATTACGTATTTGGTCAGATTTATGTTAAGATCCTAAAATGTCTTTCAAGATAAACAGTACAGCTGAAATGTTTTTATCAATCTGTTTTACTTCTCTTCTTCAAAATATTTGGCTGTTGCCCAATTTGAAATGAAGGCAGATTTTGAAATCTCAGATTCTTGAGTAAAGCAGAATGATTATCCCCTAGTTTGTTCTGATAATATACCATATTTTAGATGGTGGAGTTCAAGTTTTAGAAATTAAACGAGTCCTGGTAGGTTCAACAAAGAAAACAAACAAACAAACACACACTTACAAAGAACAATAATCCAATTTTTAAGCAATAGGTCCAGGAATAATCCGGGTAAAAGCATGTCCTGGACTGCCTGGTCTAGGAGCTGGTTTTAAGAAATATATGGTTCAT
This sequence comes from Nestor notabilis, assembly GCF_000696875.1. Classification (NCBI taxonomy): domain Eukaryota; kingdom Metazoa; phylum Chordata; class Aves; order Psittaciformes; family Psittacidae; genus Nestor; species Nestor notabilis. The sequence goes on from NW_009914147.1 coordinate 104,738, forward strand.
TCCAGCAGAACTGGCAACAGTTTACCTGCATCTTCTTTTTCTTGTCTTGGTCCTTACAAGGAGAAAGAGAAAAGGTGCTGTTGCCTGCACAGAAAATAGAAGTAAAGGTCACTAGAGATGCTATAGCAGCTTTACACTTCCCAAAAGATTCTACAGTGCAGGAATAACTCCTTTAGTAAGGAGTTTAATTTCATGGCAAGGCTGCGCAATATTGCCCCCATGAAGCAAAAAAGCTGACTTCTGTATCTGTCCAAACACACAATGCTCGTTCTCATCCTAAGGAACTTCCGTCTTTTCCCCCTCTCCTATGTTAATATTAACACAAATCACCATATTGCATCCTGACAGAAATGTATTAGCCTAGTCATCACTTTTGATGGATACCTTGGTTTGCTGTGTTTGACCTGCATTTTGAAGTAGGTAGATAGAAGATTACATGCAGGGTTGATATGATTTACTCTTTCAGAAGTATAATAAAAAAGCAAATATTAGAGACAATTCTGATTGAGTCTTTTTTATTAGTAATCCCCATTAAAACAGTTGAGAGAAGCAAAGGAGTTTTGATTTTGTTCAACACCTTTCGGAAACGTTTCCACATCTCTGTATTAGGACTTCTCAGGTCTGGAACTGGGAGCTTGTGATAACATAAGTGTTAACAGAGATGATGGAGTCTGCCACAGCAGCTGGAAGAGGCACATTGAGGATCTGGTGAGTATGAGAGAGCCAGAAAACTGAGCTGGAGTAGCTCTGTGGTTTCAGGGCTGTGGCACAGACCTTGGACTTTAAGGCACTCTCAAGCTCCAGCATGGGCGGGAAGAACCCAGCTACACAGGAGCAAGAAGGATCAGTTTTCCCACAGCTTGGAGCATGAAGACTGTACTGAGGATACCAGAACCCCTGGGATGCCCAACTCCAGCATGGGGAGGATGGAAAGAACACAGAAGGCATGAGTAGTGGTCTCCGGTGGCCATTTCATTGGATCTGTGCACCAAAGAGCACCCTCATCATGTCCACACTTGTATAGGAGCTACTTCCCTTGGGAGCTCCTCTGTTCTCCACTATTACAAGAAGTCAGGAGTTTTGCCTTCCCCGTGTTCTCAGGTCTCTTTCAGTCCTCGTTCAGCCATCCCAGAGAGTTTTCCTGGTGCACTGATTCTGTCCTTTCAGGCCTCCTTAAAAACAGTGAAAGGGCCCTAAAGAAAGCCATTATGACAGTCAGAGAATCTTGGAAAGGAAAGTTTGCAAAAATATTTACTATGTGAACTCCCTTCTGTCTGTATTCTTAGGAACTGAACTAAGTGACCAAGGGGGAAATTTGAAACCAAAGCTTCTAACTGAACCCACAATTAAATAGAAAATCAACATGCCCTGAAATGACAACTGAAAAGCTATGTCAAAAGGACAAGTCTTCACTGTCTTTATGGCTGCACAATCGTATTTTCCAATTTGCTTAAGTATGTACTAATTGGATAAGAAACACAGGAAAATGACTCTCTGGTGCTTTGCTGACATCTTAAACTATTTCTCTTTAGTTCAGAGGCGTGACTAGTTGTCTGACTGTTAGTCACTTACTTTGATGTAGTTGGAGAATAAGAAGTTAAGTCAGTCCTTTAGACCAACAATCCTCTCTGGCTGAGATCATAAGAACATGCAATTTTGGCCGCAATACATTTTATTTCTTCAGCCATTTCAATATTGGGACATAATTATTTCATTGTAGGAAAAAGGTGTATAAGATTTATTTTTTAAATTGACAAGTAACCTGTTCCGAAATAAACAACTGTGAATTGAAAAGTGTACATAACGTTGTTTCTTTTCACTTAGTTTTCATACTCCTACCTAATTTTATGTAACTGACATCATAAGAATGACACCATGGGTGAGGCAAAGTTAGTACAGTTAGATAATGTGATAGACATGGTACTGAATTGCAATTATTCCTTTTAAAAATGCCATGCATACAGAGTTATACACCAGTAAATAGACACATTTGTTCCCAAGGTCATACTTTTTTTCCTCAACACTATTCATAACATATGCAGGCAACCTGAGTGTCGTGGTTTAACCCCAGCAGGCAACTGAGCCCCCACGCAGCCATTCGCTCACTGCCTGCTGGTGGGATGGGGGAGAGATTCAGAAAGGTAAAAGTGACAAAACTCGTGGGTTGACATAAAGACAGTTTAATAAATAAAGCAAAAGCTGGGCACGTAAGCAAAGCAAAACAAGGAACTCATTCACCACTTCCCATGGGCAGGCGGGTGTTCAGCCATCCCCAAGACAGCAGGGCTCCATCATGTGGAATGGCTACTTGGGAAGACAAACTCCATCGCTCTGAATGTCCTCCCCTTCCTTCTTCCCCCAGCTTCATATGTTGAGCATAAACATCTCAACAACATCCCTCCCAGCTTCTTGTGCACCCCCAGGCTACTTGCTGGTGGAGTGAGAGGCCTTGGCTCTCTGTAAGCACTGCTAAGCAATAATGAAAACATCTCTGTATTATCAGTACTATTTTCAGCAAAAATCCAAAACAGTCGTTAGCTACTATGAAGAAAATCAACTCTACCCCAACCAAAACCAGCACACAGATGTTCCCATCATGATGCATGAGCTGGTCTAAAAGAAAGAAATACATCCCACACTCACTGTGCTTCTCAGCCTTAGAACTAGGAAACTTCCAAATAATCCCAGGGAGAAGCTTAAAAGGTTGGTTGTGAATGTACATATAGACAAAATATCTTAAAGGCTATCTTTCTTTCATGAGTGCTTGTTTATAAGTATTTTCACACTCTGTAAGCCTATGAAAGAGATCTAAAAAATTACCATTGACCTCAAGAACGATCCCGGACTTTGAAGCTGAATGAAATGTCTTCTGAAGACAAACCTCAGGGATTGAGGTTCTTTGCAGAGATATCATAGATGGTCACATGGATTCTAAGAGAAAAGGCCTTGATGGTTACAGAAATACTAACACTTGATTTTTTTAATGATTATATACTTTATCCCATCTTTCTGCCACTACTGTGAGGAGGAGAGATGCTTTTTAAACATCTTGGCCTATCAACATAAAATTTGAAAGTTTGCTTTATCAACAAAGTTACAGAGGGAAGCTTGGTCATGACAGGCTGTAGCTTAGAAAATAATTATATATTGATCTGTAATTCATCTTCTGACTCAAGTGAAATTGAAGATGACCTCAGAAAGAAACTCAGAACAGGTCTGAAATATGCCTTTGTCCTGAAAAATAGATCAGTAGAGATCTGTATAAAGGACAGCATGTCTTAGTGAGGCTTTGGGAAGTTGTCTTTATCAGCAGATGAAAGAAGGATTAAGTAACTGCCCTCACAGCAAGGTCTCTGCCCTCATACTGAAGCTTCATATCACATTAGGCCTGTCCAAAGGTTGAAGCCAGAGACACTTCCAAACACCACTTCAAACAGCAGGACAAGTATTGCAGCATTCAATGAAGTTGGAAGTGTTGAGGGCAGCCTTTGTCAACATCAAAATAATATCTATCTTGGTGAAATTTGTGCAGCTGCAACCAGTAGGTAATGCCAGATAATAAAGCACTTTTTGCCAGTTGTGGTAAAAAAGGAGAAGGCTTTCAATATGCATAACTACACCAATGCCAGCAAGAAGAAACAAGAATATTAGACTGATGCCAATGTATGCATTGCCCATCTTAATTTCTTTCATGATGTTTCTATTATGTAAATCATGCTCAAGCAAGAGTACTTCAGGCTCAGGAGGTACAATCTCTAGAGCTTTACTATACTACGATTAAGATGTTAAAGAATATAAAAGAAAGTCATTCTTGGCCCAAGAAAGTCAATGCCTGGCACCAGTGAAAGCTGCTCTGATGATACCTGAAAGTTCACCTCAGTGGCTGCAGGGACATGGATTGACCATAAGAAGGAATATTAGGTATTGTTCAGAAAAGGCTCCTGAAGCTAAACACTAGAAGGACAATCAGGTAACTTCAAAGGGAACTACCTAAACTTTCACACAAAACAATGAAAGATACAGATTTAAATGGTCAAATTTAAAAGCCTGAAGAGAGTAAAAGTTATGGAGTATTTGCTCCTTCATTCCAAAAAGTGGAAACTGGGGAAGAGCTTGTGGGCATGTCTTCTCAAACAAAAAGTTCTCCCATGGCAAATGTTTGGCCATATGTACAGGAGCAATGTGAACGTAGATGAGTGGGGAGGATATGAAGGAAAATACAGTTTTGTTAAACAGCCTGCCAAAGACCTGGCTTTCTTTAGGGATATTTGTCCAAAAATTCATGTTTCTAAGCTGTTGCAAATCACAGAGAATAGTTTTGTGAAAAATATGTAAACAGGTCACTATGACATTCATCATATGAATGGATAATTCATTTTAAGAAAGTAATTCAGTTATTGCTCAACTTAAGTGTTTAACTGGTGCCAGTATCAAAGAATGAAAACACAGTTTAATATATTACAATATCCAGCTACTGGCTTGGTGATCAATTCAGGCCAAAGATGCAGTCTGCTTTCTCCCAACAGTTTAACAGAACACATGTTTGAGGCTCAGAAGAGCAGAATTCTTTAACCTGGTCTGCCAAGCGACCTTCAACAAATCACTTCAGCGCACCACGATTTCCCT
>NW_009914147.1:109394-131318 GCF_000696875.1 Nestor notabilis
CAATACCTGTGATTCTTAGCAAGGTACTTTTAAAGCAACTGATGATCAAAGTTTTAGAAACTGTTCAAGTGCCATTACTTGCGTATGTTTATCTGAATGTGCCACTTGGCATGATAATATTATTAAGCCCATTATTTCTGTGTAAACACATACATGCTTTGACCCAGTTTCTTAATTTAATGAATACATTCATGTAAGTTACCACAGAGTTGTTTTTTCTGGTAACTTTTTGAAACTCCTGGATTATGCAGAGCAGGGTTGCTCTCCCCTATCACTATTTTTCAAGCAATCCGTATTTTTCGATTTAATCTTAATTTAGACCGGTTTCCCTCACTCAGAGGGAAATCTAATAGGGAAATACTGCTGTAGCTAAAGCAGGCTATTTAAGATGCTAACCTTTTCACCCATCCCTCTCATACCCCTGCTGGAAGCCTAGCAGATTCAGTAAATTGGAAGAGGCCTAAACTTTTCAACTACTCCTATGCACAATCCATCAATTCAGAGCAAATTCCTTCTCTCTGCTGTTAAAGCCAAGACTCCAAGCTGAATCTGAACAGCTAATGCCTTCATATCTTGTTCTGTTAACCCTGCAACAAGATATTAAGGAAAAGCTAAGGCACAACATGTAAATACTCTGGTGTTCATCTGTGACTTTACCAGCTCATTGTTTTTTAAATTCATTGGATCATAGGATATTCATATTATGACAGGATAACTCAGGCTGGAATGGACCTCAGGAAATCTCTACTCCAACCTCCTGCTCAAAGCAGGATCAGCTGTGAGATAAGACAAGTTTTCTCAGAGCTTTATCTGTTCAGGCTATGGAGAACGCACAGCTCCACTGGGCAAATTTTTCCAGTGTTTGATTGTCCTTGTAGTAAAATGTTCTTCTTTCATTCAGTCTGAACCTCTCTTGATTCAGCTTATATCTGTTATCTTTTGTCCTCCACTACACAGCACTATGAAAGAATCTGGCTTCATTTTCTTGATAACCTTGCCATGGCTATGCCAAGGCTGCTGTTACGTCTCCCCAAAGCTTTCTCTCTTGTAGACCAAACAAGACCAGTTCCTTCACTCTCCCTTTGCAAAGCAAGTGCTCAAGCCTCCTGACCATCTTGGTTGTCTTCTTCTGAACTCACTCAGATTTATCAATGTCTTTCCTAAAATGGAGGGGCCTGAAATTGCACACAACCTTCCAGATGATTTTGCACAGGGAGAGATCACATGAGTACTGAGCAAAGGCAGACAGTTACTTCTCCTGATCCTATTAGTACAGCTCAGGAAGGTGTTGTTTTTCTTTACTGCCATGGCATGCCGCTGGCTCATGTTCATCTTGCTGTATGGCAAGACTCCCATGTCCTTTTTGCAGAGGCCTTTCACCACCTCTGTCTAGCAGTTCCTACTGTCTAAAGCAGGTCTTGTGCTCATAAAAGCCAGATTCCTGTCAACGACATCAACTGTGCAACCAGACATGTCTGCTCCCCCCAAGCCTTTCCTTTGCACTGTCAGGACTCAAGAGAACACCACCTGTGCCTCTCTGCCTTTGACGCTCATTCCTAAAGCCATTCAGTCACTCCTAATATGCTCAAGGTTCCTGCCCCAGACACATTAATGCTGCCAAAGTAAGTAAGCAGCAAGAGAACTAGTACAAGGGCCAGACAAGCCTTGGCAGTTTATTTGCAACATGCTGGATCCGAGTTCCCAACAAGCACCAGATGTCCCTAGACAGCAAGTCAGATCAGCAAATTGGGTCTTCTGTACTCCCAAAGGTGAGTCCTGCACTACTATCACATACGACATCCTCTTGGTGCTAATGCACTACTCTGTTGGCTTCCCACGGATGTAATTCTCTCTCTTGCCTGCTACGAGCACACTGCACCAGCTCTGCAACTGCAGATCTGCCATCCTCCTCTTGCCAGACAAGCTTCCTGCCTTTCCCAGACTGGGACTCTCCATTTGCCCTACCATTGACCATGGTCTTTGGCTGCCCTCCCTCTGTGCAGTTACAGGTTCAGGCTTTTGCCTCTGCAGGATCTCTGTGAAGATGCCATCAACATCTTTTTATGTCCCCTAATGCTGTGCACTTTGTCATCTTGCTCCCACAGCTCCTTGTTGTGGCAAAATCCCTCCTCATCTAGCAGCACACCTTCTGCAGTCAAGGACACCATTTTCCTCCAGTTCCAGCCTTGGAAGAACCACCACTACTCTCTGCAGCCTGAGGTTTGGAGAGCTTTATCCTCCCAGTGGACCTGTGACTGGAATAGAGGTGTCTGCAGTGCAAGGGGTAGTTGCTCTATTTGGTGCTGGGAACTGGGCCCTGTGCTGCAACGCTACTGTTGATGAGTCCCACATGGCCTTAAGCAGGTTTCTGCCCCCCTTCCATGTGCCTTTCTGAGCAAACTGCTGCTTCTCAGAGTTGTGCCCTGGGACTGTTAACTTTAGCTGTATAGGTACGTGACTCTCCCTACTCAGGATCAGCCTTGCCCAGCAGCAGAGGCTGGATCTGAGGGCACTAGAGGAAAAAATATCGCAGAAGATCTAGAAGCAAAGCCCAGAGCTGCTTAGCAAGCAGCACTGGCAGACAGCAGGAGCCCAAGAAGCACCCCAGCATGTGCCCAATCACATGAATTGCCACTCTGAGTGCCGAGTCCCCTTTTGCAGCTCCTAGTCACTGCATTCCCTAAACACCGCTGCTCCAGGATTACGCTGGCTCTGCTGTGGGGTCCCTTCTCATGTGGCTAGAAGCCCACTTGAACATGTCCTGACAGCAGTTAGGCATGCTTATGAAGTGAATCCCACTGCCTGCGCTGCCCTCACAGCATTTATAAGCCCAGCACAGGCAACGGCTGCTCCAGGACAAGACTCTTCCCTCACCCCCACTGGTTTTATCCCTTCTGCAAGATAAGCCAGCCAGGGCACTCCTAAAGCACTGATCAGTCATAGAGGCCATCACCACACAGCCGTATTACAACCACAGCAACTGGAAACCCACCACAGGCATCTTCTGCACCTCACCAAGGTCGTCTCCCAAGAATATCATCTCACAAGACCATGAGACTGCTCGAACGCCCTTCACATACTCATGGCTGAGGCTGCTGCCACACACTCCTGCCACTGCTGTTATCCTTGTAACATCCAAAAGCAAACAGTATTTCTGAAGAAGTCGTCACTTGATTTTTAAGACAGGTTCATATTTTCTACTCTCAAACAGCGGTTGGTTTAGACTTCAGTCTACATGGCTTTGTTAGCATCTCAGGGACTTCATTCTTAAATTCCTGAGACCTCTTGGGTAGCGAGTATAAGGATGTAGATACTGCTCACTGAATCATAGAGATAGAAGCATTGAAGCATCCATGTATCAGGCACAATATGACTAGGGGCCACTTTATTATACACCCACCAGTTTCTTCCTTTTCTTGGAGCTGAAGACAACAAAGTTGGCATCAATGTTCAGGTGAATGAATCCTCGTCTGTAATAATTATTTTATTCCTGTACTTAATTTTGGAAGCTTTATTCACTGACAAATGCTTTATGTTACTTAAATGAAAGACGGAGAACAAGTCACTTAAAATGGCATTTTTTCTTTCACTAGACTTAAAACCCAAACAAGAAACTAAGCTATAAAAGCAGATAAGTTACACATATAAGTTCATGCTATGTCCTTCAATACACAGATACAGCTCCCACTGAAATGAAAAGGTTGCATGCACACTGAAGGGTAGGCTTTGGGTTAAGAGACTGATATCCTGTTTAGACTAAGACAGATATCGTCAGAAGTGATAGGGTAAAAATGTGGCCAAATATTTTTCTTGTATCTTTTTACAGGGTCCGTGCAATTCTCTGGGCATAAGGTCAAAATAAAATAAAACTCAACCTTTCAAAGCCCTACATAGGCTAATAAAATAAAATAAAATAAACGCCAAGACTCCAAAGACGTAACATACTACTATGAGATGGAGAAAATATTGGTAGAAAAATATTTCTAATCCAGAATGACAAATAGACTCTCACAGATGACAATGAGGGGAAAAAAGTCTTTAAAGAGAAGAAGAATGTGTTTTAAAATAAAGTAGAACAATAAACCAAAATTTAATAATAAAGCAAGTAAGGCCTAAGCTTAACTAAACTATGTCATGTGAAAGGTTATGAAAAGACTGTGAAGGAGGAACAGTCTTTTGACAGGGGCATGTGAAGTTCTCATTGCTATTGATAGAATTCGTACATATCTATCAGAGACAATGTGGTTTATTGTATATAGCAGAATTCATACATAATGAGAAAAGCTCCACAAAAATTAGGATCAATGCTTTACGATCACCATTCCTTCAGCCCTCTGACTTCACAGGTAGACACTGCCTTATCTGATTTACATGGGACTGAAGGTCTGTGTGATGAGACTGAACTCATATTCTTTGCATACCACCAGGAGTGCCCATGACAGATAAAACTATTGCCTCCGCATCCTCTTACGTTTCAGAATTAATTAAAGGATTTGCATAATAGCACTTTCTTAAACTGGGGCATTCTCCCAGACAATAGAAGCAGTGAGTATTGGCTAATTCTTGCCACTAAAGGATTCAAAATCTGCATTTAAACTTCGAAAAGTTTTGAATACACCATTCTGACATACTGTATCCAAAGCAAAGTATTTGGGGATTTTAGCAGGGTTTTGATTTGTCACAAATGGCCACATTCTTGATATTTTGTCCCAATACAGGATGAAAAAGTATTTCCATATTATGAAAATTTTCACAGAACTGAAACTGTGTTTGCCAGCTTGCAATACTTAGCACAAAAGCCATTTCAAAGGAAAATGCAACTTTGATGTAAGTATGGATGAGAACTATTTTGGAACACAAAGGGATAAAGTAAACTTAAGCTGTTCTTCTAAAAACAAACAAATATTTCCATAGTCACAGGGAATGAGCCTGAGAGGCCTGGACACTATTTGTACATACTGAGCTCAGAAGCGCACTGGGATGCAGTGCTTGGAATGACTCCTGCTTGGGGGTTCATTGAACAAGGGAAGGAAGGAGCTCTGTGAAGGCCTATAACTTCTTATGTCTCCAAAGCCACCATCATGTAAAGTGAAAGCCTTTGCCCTGCAGCTTACAAGAGGCTTCTCAAACCCCATGTGAGCAAAACCCATTGCTTTTCTATGAAAGCTTAGCTACTTGTTGAGTTTAGGGAGATTTTTTTTGGGTAACACCGCACACAACTGCTGGAAATGTCTGTACTTAGCAACTGCATCAGTTTCTTTAGGCACTGTTAGCCTGTCTGCACCACAGCAGTTACATACATTCTGCTTTCTGCAGTACACCTTCACCAAGCCAGCTCATATACTAACATGCAGCATTAACTCAGGACCCTGAGTGCCCTAATGGGACTTAATAGCCTTGACCAGCCTCACCTGGGGTCTCCACCCACACCTTTTGCCTATTGCTCAGAAGCCCTTTTTAAAGCTCAGGCTGTGAAAAGTGATTTTGGCTGTCCCTGTATAATTCTTTCCCTTCTTACCCCCCTGAAGTTGTCAGATGGTAAGTGTTTTTAACTGTCTAGTTTTCCCTATATTTTGTATATTTGCTATTGCACTTGCTTACTAGGTCAACCTGAAAGAATTCACTGTGTAACTAGAAAAAAGCAGCCTTGTAGTGTATTCCTATCAACCTTCTAGGGTGATTTTGTCAAGAAGCAAGTTATGTCTGTAATAATATATTCATGCTGATAAAAGTCAGTCAGAGACATAAATTGAGTAACACAGCACTGTGAGATTTCAGTGCAATCCACCAAGTTCCTAGTTAGTGACTTATAAAGTTTCTTAGTAGGTCAGCATATTAGTATTGGTGCTATAAGAGGTCATCTGATGCTGCTACCATGTCTGGTTATTAATGGCCAGCTTTTTCATTCACCTAGAAAAACTGCTTCTGTATATAGTACTACTTAAAAGATGGCAAGAGCTTTTTCTTTTTTAAAAAAGCAACGTTGGTTTTCAAAGTAATTTGATCTATTTTGGATCTTGAGAATAGAACAGAACAGCTTATCTACAGGAGAAGAATGAGGCAATATATTTAATGCTGTCAATTTCTCCTCCTCCCCAATCACTGAAAATAAGTAATACTTAGAATTAAAAAAAAATAAAAATAACTCAAGTATCAGTGTGCCTGTTTCTTTTTCAGTTCCTAAGTTAAAATTGCTATGGATAGAAAATTGTATGTAATCTCATGGTTCTAAAGCTCTAATTACAAGTAGATGACCTTCAGACTTCATTCTTCATCCAAGATGAGAACAAAGCTCTAAGACCAGTAAACTTAAGCGTATCTTACTTTCTGTTCAAAACTGTAGCAGTTCTGAACAGAAACCACATAAGAAATATTGGCTTATGTGTTCTCCTCACCCAAGAGGAAATTTGGTATTTTTGTAGTTTAATATTTTTGTGAACATGTAGCTCAGTTTACATCCCTGTGTTTCTTATGTGCCAAATCTGAAAGGCTTCTGCAAAACAACTGAAAGAGGCAGTTGGGAGGCTTTGTGTGATCTTCGTATGTGGAGGGACAGTGAACTACCAGCAAAACATTTTCTGTACTCAAAAGAACATCTTAACTAAGAAGATTTCATAAGGGTTTGGGTGAAAACTCCCTTCATCTCACCAACACTAGGTGGACACAAATGAAAATTATTCTTCCTGAATACCCTGAACTTTCTAAGAGTCCTGAATACTCTTAGAAAGCAATCGTTTCTTCCCCATTTGCTGAAGACAGTTTGTGTTCTCCAGTCTCTACAATGGCATGGTTCCTAAGGAAAAGTGAGCATATTCGTTCTATCAAGTAAGCCATCTGTCACGGTTTAAACCCAGCTGGTAACTCGGCTATCTTCTCGCACACACCCCCACCCTGGGAAAGCTTTTCCGTATGTTATCCAAATAAATAAATGATCCTTAGCTTGGTGATTTCACCATAAGCATTCTTTTCACCAAAGCCACTTTTGAAACCTTATGGACAGTAGAAGAGGTCCAGTATTACAAGAGAAAAAATTACTTTTTTTTAAAATAAGGAACACTTACTGTGTTCTGATTTTGATTAGTTTCGTTGTCCTGTCCCCTTCTCCGCTCCCTTGTTTCTGAAGAACGTATGTCAGTAATAGCTCATTGAACTTGCCAGCTTTGTGCAGAGTGTGAACAGGACAGTCCAAGGCAATCCCTGAATATCGGATCCTCCCTCCCTACCAATAGACTTAACTCATTAAGAAACTTCTTTCCCCAAATCTGGCACTGAAGTTGCAAGCCAGCAATTGAGCCACTTCAGTTCACTTGATGTCCCCACCAGATTCTTCAGGACTCCCCAACCTGTATAATGGCATGATGCTCTAAGAGAAAGTAAGGATGTACTAATGTTCCCACCCATGGGGGAATGGAACATACACAATTTGCCATTGTGAAATCAGACTTAGGACCAGAAAAATACGTGAGAGAAAAGCAAGAGAAGGTTTATTTCAGTACATTACAAAGATTGAATTACTATATTTGGAGAAAAATAGAGAGAAATTAGAAGAAGACACACAGTGTCCTTTGGATGCTCTGGAATGTCTCTGCTTGCTCAGTTGGCAGAACAAAGATTGAAACTGGTGGAAAATTTCTGCAGCTGATAGAATTGTGACCCAGTTCTTGGAAGAATTGTCCCCGCCAGGCACATCCTTCCTGAGTAATAAATACTAACTGGAGTAGGATTAAGAAAAGCCACCTGAGTGTAAACATACCCTTGCATATTTCCTGCAATCTTTTATCTTGATATCTATTTTAATAGAGATAAATTTCAGTTTCTCTGCTAATGAAATGTAGTTTGCTGCCTAAAAAGCATCCTGTTGCTGGATAGCTCTAAAGGCATTTGATACTTAATTTGTCAACAAAGGAACACATTCTTACAATGGCTTTTCTGTCTAAACTGAGTGCACCAGGTAATTCTTTAGAATTTGTGCAGACAAGCTCATTTCACTACATAATGTTTCTATAATACATACATTTGAGCACTAGCTATTTTATAACTGCAGTTTTCTATCAGCTCTTTGTAACAACTTCGTCCACGTGATCATGAATGAGAAAATGATGGAGGTAATGGTGTGCTCGCATTAGGTGCATCTGAATCACAGCTAGTCTTACTTGAAACATGACACCTTAGCAAAGGAGAAAAATTCAGCTTCTGCTATAAGACTTCACAATTGTGTGTATGTGAAACATATGGGCCTCTAACCAAACTTGTCCAAAAGTTCATTCTGTTCTTCTCTGCCTTGCCTCTGCTTTCTCTAAGCTACTAATACAGAGCACTTGCAACTCCTACACCGAGAAGATGAAAAAAATCATTCTATCAGTCACAGGTTTAAAAAAGAAACAAACCAACCCCAAACCAGGCAGAACTCCTTCAAGCAGCTGGACTTTCTGCTTCTCCCTTTCTGACTTTGAGATGAGCCAGGCTCCTGAAGTGGTAAGGTGTGCACGGCTTGTCTCCTGAGGCAGCACTACCACCATGGGGGTGTCCAGGTGAAGTCTGGCCAGGGAATAAGGATGCTCAGCAGCAGGTTAAACTGTTATCCCTCTCTGGCCTTGGACCAGCATGAGGCTTGTTTGATCAAGCAAAAAGCCTATGAAATGCCTGAATAAATGTAAGAATATTACTAACGAAACCAGCCTGACAGACGGGCACAAGACATAAATGCCTCTGTCATCCAAGTTGCCTTATATCATAGCTGAGTAAATGGGGTGAAAAAAAGGCATAAGACAAATAGAAATTCTTTAAAGTGCTTTAATTGGGAAGAGATTAATTTGTAAAGATAAAACCAAAGCAAAGTTAGAAGAACACGATAGTTTTTAGTAACAAAACTCACCTTATTTCTAATACATTTTTACATCTCTGACTTTTTTTCTTTTATTGGAGGGAAAATGAAGCCTGAAGCATGCAAAGGCTGTCAGCTGCAAACCACTTCAGAGATGATTAAGTTCCACAGCATGTGTGGGTCACCAGAGCAAGGGTATGTACTAGGAGCCAATTCAGTCCTCTATGCCTGAGAAACATTGTGATATTTTGAGTATGCACTGCTCATTTCCTTTAAAGTGCAAAGAGGACTCTGAAATTGAAGTGTCTAATCTTTAGTCATGTAGGGTTGACAGCTAATACACTAAAAATGATACAAAATTCCATACATTTTTCTATTTTTATGTAAGTAATCTGACAAATTTTCATTTTCCACATGCTTCTAAAAGCAATGAGGCCAACTCTCTTACTCCACAAACAGGGCTTTGTGTAGTCACAGTGCAGTGGTTATAAGAAGGCAAATTATGCCTTTGGAGGATTTTTTTTTTTCCCACCAATTATTATTAGACTGTCTATCAAACAGTAAAAATCACAGAATTGTTAGGATGACCTCTGGAGGTCATCTAGTCCAAGCCCCCTGCCAAGGCAGGGCCACCTAGAGCAGGTTACACAGGGATGTGTCCATGTAGATTTGGAATGTCTCCAGAAAGGGAGACTCCACAACCTCCCTGTGAAGCCTGTTCGTCTGCCACCCTCAGTGTAAAGCAGTTCTTCCTCATGTTGAGGTGAAACTTCTTGTGTTTCAGTTTATAGCCATTGCTCATTGTCCTGTTGCTGGGCACCACTGTAAAGAATCTGGCGCCATCCTCCTGGCACCTACCTTTGAGATACTTGTATGCATTAATGAGATCCTCTCTGAGAATAGCATTCAGCTACCTTTAAACTACTGTAGCATTTAGAATTTTTTGTGTAAGAGAAACATGAGTTTAATATTACAATTAACTTGAGCCTATAACTGTGATTTAGCTATATGTAAAAAAATTATTCTTTTTAAGAAGTAACCATCTAAAAGACTTACTTTGTAAAACAAGCAGAAAAGGTCTCTTGGTTGACTTTGAACCAGAGAAATCAATCTAAATTATTATTTGCCTCTAACATGGGTTTTGTGCTGTTGACACATATGAAAAGAATTTCCAAATTTACAACCCACAATTATAACTTGCCAATATGTAGCTTCATATCAGAAGCTGCGATGAAGTGTTTGGGTTTTATTCTGTGAAATATGGACTTCCCCCACCAAACACAGAGTTGCACATTGATTTAAACTTTGAGTAAAAGAATCAAAAAATTCAAAAGTATACTTGTTAGAGCCAGAAAATGAAACAAAACAAAGACTGAAGAATTTTTCTTTGATAGATTACTCTTAAATTTCATGACTGAGCTGAAAGAGTGATTAAATCTTCTAATCAACCTATGAAGGTAAGAGACAGTTAGATTTTATCCAGGTACCCATATGTAAATCTTAAACTTTAGTAAAATATTTCCATTTTCAAAAAATTTAGATGTAGGTCCCAAGCAAAGACAAGGATTTGGCTCTTGGTAGTAACAGATGCTGGCTAAGCCAAGACAAATTATATCAGCAGGCAAGCCATACCAGTAACTGCTGAAGGAAGCAACAGTTCTTGTCAACCCAAGCCAGATGAAAAATGCCTTCCCAGTTTAAAAGGGAAGGATTAGCATGAGCCTACTAATCACCTCAGGCTTGAAATTACTTCAGCATGGGCACTTACGTCACTTCAACTCTCTAATAAATGGAATTAGTCCTACATAGTAACTCTTCTGCTGTTTTGTTTTTTGCAATCCTTCTTTGGACCATCTCTAGGCAAGTCTGGGTAAGGGCAAATATAAAAAGATAAGGGAAAGATTAAAAGTATTGCTTGGACATTATGTAACAATCAGTTTAGCAGTAGCTCCTACTAAAAAATAAAAAAATAATAATCATGGAATGAATAAGTGAACTTATTCAGTCACTGCATGACTGAAGTAACACACATGATAGTTGTGCTGAAACTGAATTGTATCAGATCATAGTTTTTTTTCCTGTGAGAGGGTAACATGCTTCGTGTTTGAGGAAGAGACAACAGATGCCATATATCCATCTTATGTAGATTTTTTGACACTATCTTGCACACCTCCGGCTTGCTTACACAAATATTATCTATTCCAGGGGTAATAAGCACATAGATACACAACTGGTGGAAAACCTATTTAGGAGTAACTATGACTAATTCACTGTCAAGAAGGAAAGCTGTATCAGTGTGACATTTGCAGGAGTCTGCCCTGGGTCTGATATTGTTTGATGCACTAGTTAATGAATTGGGTCATATAGTAAAGAGGAAGCCTTTTAAACTGGCAGTTACACCAGTCTGTGAGGAACTGCAAGTGTTTCAGACAGGAGGGCTATAATTCAAAGTGATCTTACCAAACAGGAAATAAATTTGAAAAAAAAGACTAATTCAGTAAGGATATGTTCAAGACTTCGATGCACAGCAATAAGCACATATACAGGTTGGGGGATGTTTAGCTGGCAGCTCTGCTGAAAAGGATCTGAAGCTACAGGGTTGACAAACTGTATGTGAGTCAACAGTATCAATGCTGTTGGGCAAAATCACATGACTATCATCCAGAAGACTGGTAAAGCCATTATTTTACCTTTTTCAACACTAAAATCTACCTGCAATACTGTGCTTAATTCAGGCACATTTTAAAAGTGATCTGGGCCAAACCCAGAGTCTAACAAAGAGTGAAAGGCATGGCTGAAGGTCTCTAAAACACCATCTGTGAGGATGAGCACTGAGATTGTTCAGCCTGATGAAAAAACTTCGGGGGGAAAATTAACTGTTCAAATTCTGAAGAATGCTCCTCTTGACTGACACAAAGGTAATAATCTACTCTCTTTGCAGGAAACAGGAGTAAGAGGTCTAAATGGTAGTGAAAGGGGCATTATTAGCAGAGATAAGATGTGATCATCCCACTCAGTACTTGCCAGGCCACACCTGCAGTGCTGTGTACAGTTCTGGTCCCCACAATTCAGGAAAGATGTGGATAGCCTGGAGAGGGTCTTAAGATGCCATGAAGATGACCTAAGAGTGGGAGAGCCTGACCCATGTGGAAAGACTGAAGGAGTTAGGTCTTTTATCACTGGAGAAAAGAATACTTAGGGGAAACCTCATCACAGTATTCATAGAATCATAGAATGGTTTGGGTTGGAAAGGACCTTAAGATCATCTGGTTCCAACCCCCTGCCATAGGCAGGGGGCCCTCAGCCTTAACACAGGCAGGACACTTCACACAAGACAATGTTGCCCAAGGCTCTGTCCAGCCTGGCCTTGAAGACTGCCAGGGATGGAGCATTTACCACTTTTTTTCTGTGGGCAACCTCTGCCAGTGTCTCACCACCCTCACAGTAAAGAACATCTTCCTTTTATCTAACTTGAATTTCCCTGTTTCAGTTTTAACCCATCACCCTTGTCCTATTGCTACTGTCCCAGATGAAAAGCCCCTCTCCAGCATCTTTGTAGGCCCTCTTCAGATACTGGAAGGCTGCTCTGAGGTCTCCACGCTGATTCTCATCTCCAGGCTGAACAGTACCAAGTTAAACCAAATCCTCTGTAGCGAGGTACTACACAAAATTTCCTAGTCATGTCTCCTCCATTTTCTTACAGGTAATGCCAAAACATCCCTGCTATTTCACTCTTAATCCTTCCTTATTCCAGTACTGAAAGGATTGCTACAGGAAGGACAGAGGCTTTTCTCACAAAAAATCACATGAAGAAGAAAAAGGGGCAAGTTGCATTAGGAAGAAGACGGGTTGCATTGGGAGAGGTTTCATCTTGGTATGAGAAAATTTGTGAAAACAATCAATCACTGGTACAACCTTCCTAGGGTTATGGTATAGTCCCAAATACAAGAAATTTTTAAGACGTGACTGGACATGGTGTTGGATAAGCCCATCTAGGCAGGCTCTCTTTCTCATGAAAAGTTGGACTAAACGATCTTTTGGAGTCTTTTCCAACATGGGTTGTTCTATGATTCTATAAACTTTCTAAGAGAAAGGGTCAATACGCAGCAGGGCATTGTGGGTGAAAAAGCTATGAAAATTCCAGCTCTGGAAGATTTTTAAGAACAGTCTGTGATAATAGGGGTATAGTTCACCTTGCCTTAAAAAGGGGCAAATAGACTGCAGGTTAATTTGTAGTCCTGTGTCCTATGATTCTAAGGTAACTATATCAAATAGACTTTTCTCCCCACAGTTCAAGCTGCTGCAGCTACTAAAAGTGATATGTAGAATTAATTTCATGAGCTAGGCTGAGATAGGGAGGCTCTACCATGTCATAAAAATAAAATGAGTTTGGGCAGTGCAAACAAAAGATGAAAGCTATAAAACATCAAAATTACATAGTGATGCAAAGAACACTATGCAAAGTACATTAAAAAGCATAGTGAAAAATTAATTTCATATCCATTCACTAGTAACTGGGCTTTATAGTTCCTAGTGTAAAGGAATGCTCAGGAGAGCAGATTAAAGTGTTGTACAGCTTTAACCAACAGCACAGAGAAGTGGGCTGCAGCATGGAAATGGAAAATCAAAACCAAGAGAAGGTGATTCAATAAGCAGTATAAGAAAGCTTCAGAGTTGGGGTAATTAAATAAATAAACTTTTCAATCTTGTGAGACTCTGCAGCCCCAAGTTAGAGAAATGACAGAGACCAAAGGCATGTAAAAGTAGAATAACTGAACTGAGAGGTATAAAGCTGACGTGGACAATGATGGAAAATTACTGTATCTGATAGGTAGAACCTGACTACCTATGATCTTAGAAAACTGGTAATAATACAATGACCATATGCAAGAAACAGCAAAATCATAAAAACACCTAGCAAGTAACCTTGACCATCAAAATATCAAAGAAATGAGAGTAGTAAAAGTATCTAGTAAATGTTTCATGAGTAAATCAATTAACATTCATACTGTTATTTCCCAATACATTGAGATTATGCAAAATAGGTTTTCTATCTGACTGATTTATGTACCTGTATCTGCTATCTTTGCCCTTGATGTGGTCAGGTTGCTGTGTCTTTGTTTTACATGGCTTTTTTGCAGTGACAGGAAACCAGTGGTAAAACACTGGGTATTAAGCTTTATGTCCTGCTGCAAAAGACATCTATATTCTCTTGCAGCAATAAGAAACAGTAACTGCCTTTAGACTACCTAGATTAACAGAAAGGAGATACAGAAAGACCAAAATAAGCAAATGTACTGGGTAAGAAAAAACTGGTACAAAACCAGAAAAAGGAGGCACTACCATATTAAGTACAAATTCTGACAGCATTCCAAAAGTAGACATAGAAAGCTTGAGAGAAAAACAGAGGATAGAAGTTAAAAGGAAGGATCAGGGACAATTCCTAGATTTCTGGTCTCTGAAACAGAAGCTAAGAACTGAATTAAGAAATGTATAATGAAATCAAAAACTGTTAAAAGAAAAACTTTTTGCCCATAACTTCTTTCTAAATGAAGTCATGCCTGCACTCAGAATTGAGAGGCATGTAAGTAGGAGTTAGAAAATGTAGCATTGATAAAATGTACATAGAAACAATGGCTAAAATAGATATGTATGCATTATGAGAAGGTAAAGATATATAAAAAAACCTGCCAGAATGGGATTCTTAAAGATGTCTTGGAGATTGGCAGATGGGTAGAAAAGTAGAACAGGTACAAAAGTATCTTCAGTCAAGTCCTGGTTTCTTGCTCAACAGAACAGGCAGAAATGAGAGAACACTTCGATCTTGTCTATGCTGAGTACCTAAACTGCAGGGTTTTTTAAACTACAAGCATCTTTACAAGTAATTTTGTGTTCTTGCTTTGCACATTACTTAAGGAAGAACATTTATGAAAAATGTGTGCTGTTTGCTATGCTCTCAATCATCAAATCATTTGGATGTTTAATTAGTCATTTTCTTCAGAAAGTTTCATTCTGAGTTCATTTTACTCAGAAATGAAATCTGAAATGCCAATTTACGCTGACTTCTAAAGCATCTTTACAAACCTTGTATGTACTTTGACAAGATAGTGAGCTTAAGACAAATTAAATCTGAAGTTTTAGCTGGGGCAGATATAAGAATCTGCGTATAGCACAGTACCAACACATTACTGTAATAAAAGCAGAATTACCAAATAACTCAGAGCAGGAATAAACTGCATGTTAGGTTGAACACAGAATTTCAGTACAAAACTGAGACTTCTCATGTTATTTGATCTCTGATTGTTTCACAGCAAAATGAAGCCCAGACATAACTTAGCCCATTTTTCTTGAATAATGTTTAAAACTTGCTGCAAGATTTCTGGCTTTTGACTGCTATTGAGACATCCTCAAGTCCAAGCTGCTCTCTACAAAAAACAACTCTTCATATGCACTGGCCAAGTGCAACACATTCAACTGGATCACACAGATCCCTCCTAAATAGGCAGACTCTTGTACTTCAGTACAAGTCCAAAACTGCATTATCTGTTTGCTAATCACAAAAAAAAAAAAAAAAAAAAAAAAAAAAAAAAAAAAAAATTAATGGCTTTGATATAAAAATATAAATTGCAAATAACAGTGATGTTTATGATAAACACAGTTTGTAAAACTGCCATGAAGACAAACAACCTTACATTGTTTCATTTAACTCTCCAATACGTTCAGAGAAGCTCTAGCAAGACTCTACAAGAGATTGATTAGAAACAAATAGCAAGAAGCATGTGCAACAATGTATTTGCAATGAAACTATTGATGTATTTCTTAAGTTAAAAAATGGTAACCATTTTCCTGACAAGAGTAGTAATTGTTACTCAAGAAACCACTGGAAGCTTGGGAAGAGATGAACCTTAGTAAAACACCTAAGGATAAAATACCTCAGTGAGATAAACAGTGATTAAAAAGATAGGCTTGAAGGCTTTGAAAATAGGATTATGAGAAGCTACCTAAAGACTATGAGCTAAAATCTCCCAACCAACCTGCAAAAAAAAAAAAAAAAATCCCTTTAAAAGAAAGAAAAGATACCAGATGAAATGCATTAACGATTAAGTTTTACAGAATAAATGACTCTTAAAAAAAAAAATGTTGCAAGTAGCCTACAAATAAAATAATATTAATCACAGGACACAATAGGGAAATTCTGGAGATTTATTATTCTTTATTAAATCTTACTGTATAGCTAATAAACAGCACAAAAGGGAAACTAACTAATTAAAATGAATACAAAGGTGGACTAACCATACAAGGGGAACAATGGTATTCTGAGAAGTTTAAAAGCGGTAATGCTGAGCTTAGTTGCAAGCAAATTCTAACTCAAATATCCAATGTTTCCAGAACATGTTAGAAAAAACAGATTTAATGACGTGCTGTTACACTGCCATCCTGTGGCAAGGTACCTGCAGCTTTCTGTGAACATGATGCAATTTTGCTTTCAAAAAAGCAAGACAGCATTCTTGCTCTGAAGACATGAAAACATCAGTAGAGATTTAGCTATACCTCAGGGCATACTGCAGAAGAAACACTAACTACACTGATAATGCAATCAAAATTTTGCTTCAGAAGGTTCACTGTCTGAGAAGACAATTGAACCTATGGCTTTTGAAACCTATTTTTCTGGCTGTTAACAGGATGAGTTTATCTTACTCTTTTCCTCACATTGTAAAGGTATAACACATTACTACAAATACGTCATTTAGTATGTTGAACATATCGACATATAATTTAAGATATGAGAGAGTGTTGATGTGACTCTCCTATTAACTTCACCCCACTTAAAATGAAAACAAAAATTACTCATTAAAAATGTAGGAATCTTACATTTCCTATTAATACCAGATCCTAAGCTTGTGCTACTTCCTAGTTCTAGCCTTGCTCCAAGTCTCTGATTAATATGATGACTAAGGCTTGAGTTTCTTATAAAAAGTCCTAAACTGGAAACATCTTCAAATAGAAAAAAGTAGTTTTCTTTAGATATTTTCCTGAACTTTAATAAAACATTTTTTTGCTTTTGGCCTACAAGTAAAAACTGTAGGAAACTGAAATGTCTTCTGCATTACGGAATTTTAACTTTGGGAGACCTGTCACCCACAAGAAGGTGATAGAAGGAAAAAAAAAATCCATGGCAATAATTATTTCTTGTCCCTACTCAGGAAAAAAATTTAAAATGGTAACTATGGCTCAACAAAGTGAATGAGGATAAAGGACGTTCTTAAACACACACAAAAGCTCTCTTCTGAGAAAGGACTGAGTATGTTACATGCTCACATATTCCCCTGAACTAAGGGCACTCACTTTAAGAACAAGAGGCTAGTCAAGGATTGAACTAACATGGATATCCTTTCAGCTGAAATTGCTCAAGCTCTCTGACAGAAGGCCACAGAAATGTACACTGCCAGATAAGCATGCACAGGCATTTATACTCCCAGTATCTGCATATTTAGAAAACATCCGCTTTCCAAAATAGACCTTATGACTTGTTTTCAAAGCAATGCAAATTGGCATGCATAATACAATGATCTCAGGATGCAGAACATCTTGCACAATCAGTCTCTAAATTTATTTTAAAAAGTTACTGATTGACTTTAATTTTTATGATATACCTGTTTCTTAGCAATATCATTAAAATTCTTCTATGAGTTGCCTCATAAATTACTTAAGCTTCAACTTATGTCAAACAATCAGCTCGTTTTCTCAGAAAATCCAAAACCAGAAAATGAATTATATTTGACTATCAAGAGAAAGTAACTCACTGATCAGTTAAACATCTAACTTTTGCCAAAATATCACTGCATCTATAGAGCTGAGACGCCCAATCCGAAATCCTGTTTCTGTTTTGTACACTCAAGTGACATCTAGAGGTTGTCCCTTGCATGTAATAGATTTTACCTTTTTGTAGAAAGTTAGGCTCTGACAAGAATCTTGATGCATTCTTCATTATTCTGGTATGTCTGATCTTCAGAATAGACCTGTTACCTACATGCTTTCTGCCTGTACACTGCAATATTCCACTGCTGTGCATGTCCCTGTCTACTTCCCACACATAGCAAATGTAAGTAATAGGAAGCCTTCCATATACAAGTCCCTGCAACTGAAAAGTCAGGTGACATTGTGAGCACATGCTTTTCAATCCATTGAAAAACTCCATGCATCCATGATAACTGTTCTATCTTTTCACAAGTCTGGCTTTTCTCCTTCCAGCACAAAAGGACATGCACACTTGTCTATGCTTTTGGGCACGATGTGTTCAGTTTGGAATATGCTTTCTTTATTTCTGGTCTCTTCCTCAGGCCACCAAAGTACAAACAAAACTCATTCTACTATTTTGGGGGCTGTCAAAGTTCCCATGGTGGGTTTCTTAGAAGCTGCTCCTGACTTCCACTGCCTTTGCAATAATGAGTGAAGTTTAAATCTTAAAAAAATCACTATCAGGAAATGGAACAATGGATATTCATGACACTGATGTTGGAATACATACTGCATCAGTTTCAGCTGTAGTGAAAGTGTGAGTGTGATTAGAAACCTTAAGAATTGCTTAATATCAGCAGATAATGTTTCCACTATGCAAAGTACATAGGAAGAAACATGGGAGAAAAGATTCTTTAGATCAGCATTACAAATCTTGGCTTACAGTAGCTTTCTATCTGGTATATTCTTAACTTCAGAATAGCAGTATTTAACTATCCCAGGCTGAGGGTACCAAATTTAACATAGGCTTATATTTTTGGCTTTATCACAGAATCTATTCTTCATGACTAAGACTTGCAGTGTTTCCTTCTGCTTGTCCCCCCCAAAGAATATCTCAGGTCTTTCATAGGTGTAATGGCCACAGAACTCTTTAAGATGTTCTTCTGAAACAAGTATTCCCAGGAACTTGACACAAGTTTGTACAAGCAATAAGGAATCTTGTTGATGTTTTAGTGCCAGGTTTATTTAGAGGCCTTGTAGCCCATTACTGCTGCTGACAGGTCAAATCTTAGACAATATCAAATCTGCTTTCTGTGTAAATGATTAAAAATGACTGGTTTTGAATTAACCATAACTGAGCTTCCCAGCTGCCATATGGCAGCCACTCTGCCAGGCTCAGCTCTCACCCAAGCCCTGTGGGTCTTGCACGAATTTACCTTTTAACAGATTTGAAAACTAAGGTCTTTCTTCAGCCTTGCTGTCAGAAAAACCATCTGGCAATAGCCTCAACACTCATTCTCCAAAGAATTACAACCCTACATGCTATGGGATTTTATATGGTCAACACCAACTCATATCTTTGTCCCACGAACCACAGAAGACTCTCATCTAATCCTAATCTTCACAGAAAGCATAATTTCAAGACTGACAACACTCTTGACAATTTACCACAAAATATTAATCACTTTTTATTTCAACCTGCCTCAGTTTCTGCAAGCCTGTTGGCTGGTCATATCCAGCAATATATTCTGCAGTTCCTGTTGTCACAGCTATTAGAAGAACATTAATTATAACCTAAAAGCTTCACTATGGTGAAGAGAACTCCATCTTCCATTTAATTAGCTATGAGCCTGCCCCAGAAAGCCTCCTTCCTAAATTACTGGCAAAGAGGGCCCAGCAATACCATTAGCTTTACAGTTCTTTCCATCTCCACGATACAGTAACCACAATATCAAAAAAAACCCAAGTGACTCTCAGCTTCCAGAAGTCCTGCCCCAAATTCCCCTGGCTTCAGTTGTTATCTGCACTAGCCTCAGAGGATACAGGACGACCTCTTCAGCCTTTACTCTCCAAAAGCCTTTGCTCTCCGAAAGCCTTTATGTAATTCTAGGCTCTTCCCTCACCTGTAGGCAAGTGATTCTGTTGTATGGTAAATGTACCACTACACACCCTCAAGCTCTGTTACTACAGCCCTCACCCTAGCAGTGCAATTATTGTTCCTAATGTGACAGTGACTCTCTTAAAGGATTAAACATGCTGAGCTATAAAGAAAGCCCCCTGCAGAGATATCTCCCAAATTACCAGGATGAAGACTTCATTGAGAAGGCACTTCAGGCTGTGTTCGAGTACCTGTGTACATGCACAATACGTAGGCTTGTGTTTTCTGGGGAGAACAGTGCTTATGCAGCGTTACACCACATAACTGCAAAACTCTGCAAGGGAGATCTCAGGTTACTGTCCAAGATGGCATATGGAAAGCTTCTGGGAGTCTGTCTTCACCAGCCACTGTCCTAAAATGGATTTTCATTAAAACATCTACTTTTCAGCAAAATTTGTGAGATCATGGCTGATAAGCTAGGTATGGACCTGTTTGTTTCCAGACTGCACTGAAGTTGTTAGGATTGGTACTGACATTTATAAAAGAAGATATCAAAGAGTTAGCTTTTCTGCTGCATCCTAAACAACTTGTGGAGATAATATAAGGCTAATCAATCACAGTAATCACACACCAGTATTCTCTTGGGGAACCATGCTGCCATTTTCTCTACATTGAAAGTTGGGGCTAGAATTTGAATTACAGTGTACAAAATATCTATGTTGGCTGGTTGGTTTGTTTTTTTACCCTGCTACGCTACATAGAGTGTGCTATAACCATGAATGGGTCCCTTTTAATGATTACATCACAATCCATTGCAGTCGTCCTACCTATATTGAAGATTTGCATGAAGTTTCAATCCTTTGCTGCAACTTACTGGAACCATAACACTAAACACTAAATTAAAGGTGGCCTTTGACTAGGACGGCTACTTTATGACCTGAGACCATTTTACATGTCCTGACTAATGTAAAAGCTAGCCCTAGAACTGCCGCATAATTGTATGTCAATCATAAACGTAACAATGTCATAATCATGCAACTTAGCTAGGAACGGACATTTGTATTTCTGGTTATCTGGTCCAACCTCTTGTTCAATGCAAGGCCAACTTCAAAGTGAGATCAGGCTGTTCAAGGCTGTTACTACATTGAGTTTTGGGTACTACCAAGGACAGAGATATGCAATCTCCTTGTATACTACAAGGACAGATAATGAAGAAATGCTAAGGATAGAAAGCAGCAATGGAAATGCTTAAGAGCTATATTTTTAGAACTGTGCTAAGCCAAGGCAATCCAGGATACCTGCCTATGAAAAGAAATACCCCTACATCTCACTTGAGTGCATGTAAGTATTTGAGAAAGTTAAGGACAGGCAAGTACCAGAAAGAGGTTACAGCATCTGACAACCATAATACTTGAGAAACAAGGTTTCAAATGTGTATTCTTCTGGCAGCTGGTGCAACTCTTGCCAGAATCTGAGGGACACTACACTTAGGAACCATGTCACTATCACAGTAGCACAAGCATTAGCTCACCTTTAGATTGTACAGGTAGCACATGGTCAACCAAAGTCTGATTTTACCCAACTTCACTGCTGGAAAAGTATGGCCACATTCATCCAAAACCTGCATTAACTTCTTGAGCCTTCTAGTGTTTGAAGGAACTTTTGACATCTACAATTTTTATTTATTAATAGCACTTGCATGACAGTAATGAGGAGTTATTATGCCTAGGGTAAAAACACAAAAAACAATACAACACACACACCCCAGACCCCCCCGTTTAAATTAGCTACTAAGACAGCAAATAGAAGTACAACACACACACACACGTTTAAATTAGCTACTGAATCAGTCAGGAAATAGAAATTTCTGCAGTATGTGCATAGCTTCAGGACATGCATTTGTGCTGCCACTTGCAAAAAGCTGATGTCCATTCCAAGCACTTGGTAAGACACTCTCCTCACTCCAATTGAGGCTATTACCCGGAGGCTTTACTCTTCTGCAAAAGCTGTTTTGTACTTTTGTCCTTTTATTTTTCTAAATGGATGATGCAGCACCCCTGAAGGGCTCCTCTATTTCTAAAGCTTTTCAGTATCTTCTTTACTAAGTTCCAACCCCACGTTTTTAGTTTGCTGGCCTAAGCAACTGAGATTCTCGTATTTTGTGGAACACATTGTCCTAACTGCCTGCGGTGTAACGAGGCCACTTTTGCATTGCACACCGCTTTTCTGTCAGTAGACCTCTCTCCTTTCCGCTGCAGCCGGG
>NW_009914148.1:0-381 GCF_000696875.1 Nestor notabilis
TATTATATTTATTATAATAGTCATTATGTCAGTGTCAGAGAAATAAATTAAAAAAAGAATGATGGACAGAAAACTGTCTCCTTTCTCTGGTCACTTGGCACAAAATGCAAAGATTATGTTTTGCACTTTTTTCCCCTGGAAAGGCAGGCATTGCTGTGATGGCTTTTTTGGAGCTAGTCACAGAACCCAGAGCAGGGTGCAGCTGCTCCCTAAATGCCTCAGACCGTAACATCTGTGGAGCAGTTCAGCTCTGTCGCTGCTGGCTATGAAGTCATAGCTCTGTCCGAGTCCATCCTATCTCATGCGGACTAATCTGGTCAGGTCCAGTGCCAGATAGATATGGCTGGGTTTTTCCTGTAACACTCATGCCTTCACAATGCC
>NW_009914148.1:412-4184 GCF_000696875.1 Nestor notabilis
CATGCCTACACAGTGCCTAAAGCCCCATCGGCAATATGCAGATGATCTTGTCCCAGGGGACAAAGGCACTATCAAACATTTGCTATTTTATATGTATAAATACATTTGACAACTTTAGAACTGTGTGAGCAAGTAAGTGTCTGAAGTAGAGGGCAAATTCATAGCAATTTTCTCTCCTTGAGTATCTTCCCGTGGGAGGGAACTTTTTGAGAGGCTGTGTTCATTTTCCTGTGACTACAGAGAACAATAGAAACCAGAACGATTTTTACAGAGCCCCCACCTCCTTCGTGGCATTAGTTAGCATGCAGAAAGCTGCTCTGTGGACAGGAGAAAGACACGCATAAAGAGTCCAAGGAAGGCTTCTGCTTTCCTCTACTGAAATTACTATTTAGAGCCTGCAAAGTACATCACAGTAGGCAGGAGGATGATGAATACAGCCTTTTCATATATGTTTTAGCAGCAAGGACACAGGTGAGCTTCTGCTCCCCTCCATCACTGGATTGGGCTGTTTTAATTTTAAGGTGGGGTCTGGAATGTCTCCTTGAATTTAGAATGAGAGTCACAGGTTTTGTATGTCACACTCAGAAGAAAAGAGAATGGAGGTACATGCTGCCATCTTCTCTTTGCTTTGTGGTACCTCTGTACCTAATCTGGGCACACAGATTAAAAGACAATGAACCATTTTATCACTGCAGTATTTTTCACAATGAGTGTTGCTTTTCAGAGATCCTAGTATTGATGCAATAAATATTAGTATTTTTGTGATGCATCCACTTCCCTCTCCTGGAAAAAGACATGCAAAATATTTCATTATGGTGAGGAAGTCCATTTTGGAGCAAAGGAGCATGAGTGCAAGCACTGAGGCTTAATCTTGCATATTTTTAAAGGGTAGTGTGTCAATAAAACACATGAAGGAACTGAAAACTATGGCAGAAAGAAATAGAAATTAACTTGTCTCTTGTAACAAAATACCCTGAAATTTGCCTACCATTGTTTATAAGTGTCACCAGGAAATACCACATAGGGTGTGCTACTTCCATTTAATTATACAAAGCAGAAGAGTAATATAGATAAAGCAAAATAAGTAGGTACAAAGACACACATCTATATATCTATATGCACACACACTAAATTGCTCATACACAAAGCTCCATGCACAACAGTGCAGGATAGCTGTTGAGTTATTTAATGTTTCCCAGCACTGCCATATCATCTCCATATGAAACATTTTCTTAGCTCCAACAAGCACCTCATAATAAGTTCACTTATTTTATCTTTCTCTGATTAGAAATTCCAAATTGCACCGCAAGGCATAAAATACCTATTTTTTAAAAAAGTAAATAAATATTTAAATGTGCAATACCTATATAAAAACATGTGGCCATTCATATTTGCCATAATTAAGTGAAAAACAAGAACTAACAAAAAAAATCTTCTTCTGTTTGGTGGCCATGATATAGAGTGCTTTTCTACATTATCAATCAGCAGTGAGTCAGGAAAGTGCCTCCTCTGTCTTCCTACATCCCTGTAAATCAGAAGCAATGCCACTAAAATTGGGAGGTTAAAACCTGCCTGACAAAAGAGCAAAGCCCCTTGATGTGAAGGCAAAACACCACTGCCTGCAGATTTTTCATGGCTAAAAGACACATTCACAGACACTGGGAAAATGCTGTGCTCTTTCCCACCCACAAAATGCAGACACTTTCCTTTCTGGGTTTATTTTCCCCCACTATTTTACCTAAGCTGTCACTTCTGTTAAACTGTTCATTGTGAAAGTTAAGCTGTCTCTAGAGATGCATCCAGACTGCTGCCTTCTACAAGTTTCCCAAAGATAAAAAGAAAGCTATGGGTACGGATTACTAATGCCTTCCCACCTCACAACAGTTGCTCCAAAACACAAAAGGCCACCTGAGTTGCTTTTAGTTATGTCCTTGCCATTTCTCAAGGACCTGGAGTTTAACTTGGCTGGATTTCAGCCCAGCACAGATCAACATAAAAATTTCCCCCATTTCTCTCAAAGATTCGCTCAAAACTGCCCTTTCTTAAAGTATATTTTGATCTCTTTGTTCTACCCTCTCTCTCTTCTCTCAGAATATCAAGCTCATCTCTGCAAATCTGCTCACTCCACATTTCCTGATCAGACATTAGCTGGAGTCAAGGGAAGTTTTTTATCTTCTACCACCAAGACCAATGCTGTTTTGATACCCTTCTGTCCAGTGTAAACCTGAAAAACATATTACTAGTGCTAGTTCCCTCTACCAGTAATAATCTCATTGCAGATGAACAGGCATAACTACAGCAGTATGCACATAGCCATTCTGTGTCAGAGTTTATCATGTGATGGTCTTTCCTAAGACTATTAAAATGGGTCTGTCTCTGCCTCTTTCAATTTTGTAGGCAGATAACAACTGCTACTTCCCAGTCAGAGGCCTTCAGGGAATGGTACACTCCAAACTCACTGAGGATCAATTACCTTTATTTTTTCTTCATTCTGAAGCAGGGGTTGGGGGAAGAAGTGACTACTTAAAGTACAACACATACATCCATAGTTATTAACCAGTATCTGAGCTGGCCAAAAGTTCATGCCTTTTTGAGGTATCCCATGGTTTTACCCTCTTTGTGGTTCTGTTGGGTTCATTCCATTGATGCCATCTGGCTCATGGGCTCCTTTTTACTTACTTCTAAGATTTGGCATCAATCTTTTCCTTCCAAGGGAAGAAGGTGCAATGCCTCCTCTTTGCCCAAAAGATCTGCGCTTGCTCAGTAATCAGAGACAGGAGCAGCTCCTCATGACAGCAGACTTTTGTGCCACTAAATGTATTTCCATTAAATGCAGTCTAGCTGTCCTGGATTGCAAAGATTTTGTTCCTGACATTTGTTGATACAGTACATTCTCTATTCAATATTTTCGCAGCAGTTAGACATCCCTCGGTTTAATGTCATTGGCTACATCGTCAGACAATCTTAACTTAAATCTGCTGTTGAACATGTTTCAGTATCCAGAGCATTGCTATGGAATTAAACAATTCTTAAATGGAGTATGAGTGGAACCTAACAGATTGTTTAAGCAGTCTTCCCACACTGCCATCAGGCTGTGGATATCCTGAATCAGAAGTAATGTGTTTAAAACTCTTTTAGAAAATGTTTAAATTCCTAATAATCAAATTATGGTCCATTATCTGGCATAGTCATGAGTGGTATGCTATGGCAGACAAATACCATCTTTATATGTGAGATCACACATTCAACAGATGACTTCTGCAGCAATATTATTTCTGGATACCAGGAATAATGATCTGAAAAAATTATGAATTTTTTTACAGCAAACATAAATAAATTCCTTCTAGCTGTGGAGCATGAATCTTAAGTTTCTGGAATTACCATAATTTCTTTCTTTCGTTTTTTTTTTTAAATTTAACAGCATTTCTGAAATTAACTGGTTTCTTTCATTCTTTGGCTATTTTGCCCACACTTATCTCTAGTTAATATTTATAAATATTAAAATTATTAAATATGATAAATATAATACATTTTGCATTTTCTTCACATACAGATATCATGCACGCATTCTGTTTAACAACACTGGATTCAAAGTTTTGGGAAACAGTTTAGCATGCTCAGAAAATCCGGTCCGTGTTATATAAAATATTTAAGGATCAGTAAGTGCTGTCCAGTTAGTCAGTCTCATAGCTTGTATTACCTTCTTAAATGTTTTATCTAGTATTTGGCTTTCTGCAGTGGCAGGGGGGCCCCACGACATAATGTCTGTGCC
>NW_009914148.1:4215-31745 GCF_000696875.1 Nestor notabilis
TCTTGTCTGAGCAGAAAAAGTTTCTTAATTTTTGCATGCACATGAAACTCTGTGTCTGTCTGTACTACTCCAGTTCTTTTGAAAGCTCTGGACAGAATGTCTGCTCTAAGTAAGTCTTTTCCATATTTACATTTGAGTGGTAAATCATACCAAATTTTGCAATCTATAGGAGATCTGCCTGCAAAGCCTTTTCAGTAATTGTGATTTGTTCATACTGGCACAGGTATTCCATTTAAAAACAGCGAACATTTTTTGCATGCATGGACTAAAGGCAGAGCCTCTAATTCTTTTTGTGCATGATGACATGCTGTTCCAGTTAGGTCTCTAGAAGCATATGCCATGGGTCTCCAGTGATCACCGTTCCTTGTTAAAAGTGTTGCCCCAAGGCCTTGCTTAGAAGCATCAACTGCCAGCTTTGTTTGGTGCTTATTATCATACACTCTGAGGACAGGTTCCTTCTTTATCAACTATTTGAGATTCAGGAAGTCCCTGTTGTGATTACCAGTCCATGCCCATTATGCATTTTTACACACTAAAGACCTTCAGATAGCAGTTTAAATTGTTTAGAGTTGTTTGAATAAAACTCCGCCACAAAATTTGCCTTTTCTTTATGTTTCTGTATGTCTTTTTTATGTATGTATGAGGACATATTAGTAATCGGACCTATTTGCATACTCTGCTAAGCTTTTGTTGGTTGGTTGGGGTTTTGTTTTGGTTTGGTTTCAGGGGTTTTTGTTCAGGTTTGTTCTGTTAGTTTTTCCCCCTGCTACGTTTTCCTAGATTGGTTAATTCTTAACCTTGAACTCACATTTTTGTCTTCTGCATTTCAACCTTCTAATTTGAATCCCTTCTAGGAGCTTACCAGAGTCTCTGATTGCAACATCTTTTCTATTATTTTTCTCCTCAACTCTCCTCATTGTTTCCTGTCATTTATTGTGTATTTGTGGGAAATACTTCAGGTTTCTAAAAGCACTTTCCAAATAACATGGAAAACTGAAGCCTTCTAAATGGTACATTAAAATTGCACAGATGTGAGCCTTTTTTTTTCTGAAGAACCCTGTTACAACACAGTTGAGGCATCCAGTGGTCCCCAGAAACAATTCTCTGGTTAGTGATTTTTTCCCCTTTTTGCATGCTTTGTTTGTTGCTCAGACTGCCAGTCACAGGGAAGTACTCATCTTTCTCTTTTTCATAATTATTGTGGAATAACTAATTTTGGGAGCTCTCTGATAGTTTCCATTGTATCTAACTTGGCCAAAATAGCTCTTCCAAGTTTCCATTTCAGCTACAGAGAGAGATTTCTAGGAACACCTATGACAGGGCAACTGATTCAGCCATTCTTACTTTATGTTTTTGTTGGCTTTATTTAACAACATTAAAAACAGCTGGAAAACAATCTAGCAGCTTACGAGCTGCTGTCCTTCCAAAGAATGTACTCCGTCAACAGTCAGTAGGTCGAAGATGTTTGCAGCATGAGAGTAGATACTCCATTTGTGACAGCAGTTATAGTGTATCTGCTAAAGTTGCTGTTTGCATCAAGCTCTCAGTGAAAAAGCACAATTCACTGACCTGTGGAATACAAGTTATGTGTGCCTGCTCAGCACAACTAACTTATTTTCAGTTTCTGGAAGCTTTGGATATTGCCTTCCCTGTCTAGTTTGGGAGTTTTACATCTCTCTAGATTAAGAGTAGTGAGAAGTCAATTTCCAACAAAGACTATATTCTTATGTTAAGAAGTACCTGTCTCTCGTACAGATCACTGAAAAATATTCTTACTTATTCTCATGTTTTGGGTTTTTTTTTGTATGCACAGGTTATTTTTTCCAAAAGGGTTCTACTCTATGCAAATATAGCAGCTCAGTCTTAGCACAAAACAATGCTTTAAATTTATGCTTTCACATTTTTTATACTTACTTGTATGACTTCTCCCAAACTCACTCCATTAGAATTTTGTGGAGTCTTTTTCCTGTGCTTTCATTTTTCTCCACACCTGCATGTAGGTATGGACCCATGGTCTGCAAAAACATTTTGCTCATTTTCATACTATGAAGTCTGGTCTGGTTCTTTTCGGCAGTTAGGTAAAATGCAAACAAGTTATCTAGCTTCATGTTGAGATCTTCTAGCTTAAGGATTCTGATACCCCATGTAGTCTTGTCTCAAAGCAAGGATAGCATGAGCCTCCAAAACGCTATTTCTGACTCAGTGTCAACTCAGTTATGAACACTTCAGAAGTATCACTCTAATTACATGTAGACAATCTCTCAGAAGCCTCCAGCTAACTAGGCGTCAACTTTCTTCAGCAAGTTGCTATTTCTGTATCAAATGTGGGTTTTAAAATAAATATCAGCTCTCCCATTTTGCTGTATTGAACACATAGCAACCTTTTGCTCACCTTTCTCTTCCACCTGCCAACATGAAATAGATAAAGCTTTTTTGGACCACCTCTTGTGTGCTGTTTCTGAGAGCTGAACCTGTTTTGGAGTTCCATATTAGCCTTTCACTACCTTGTCTTCTCCTTCTTTTTCCCTCTATCTCCTTCTCTTTTTCTCCTCCTTCCATCTCTTGTTCCATGTTCTGTTCCAAGATGATGATTAATAAAGCACCCTTTGTGAAAGCTTGTAAAATATAAGCCATTTATATGGTAGGT
The DNA here is from genome assembly GCF_000696875.1 of Nestor notabilis. NCBI lineage: Eukaryota > Metazoa > Chordata > Aves > Psittaciformes > Psittacidae > Nestor > Nestor notabilis. Next base: position 6,863 of record NW_009914148.1, read on the forward strand.
GAGCAAGCATTATACAGAGGGGCTTGAAAAGGAAAAAGAGAGAGCTCTGCATCTTTCTTTGGCTGCTAATCAACGAACAACAGATGTGACATTTCATCCTTACATGCAGAAGCAGCTTCAGGGTTTGCTCTTTTAATGAAATAGTTGCCTGGAGATTCTTTTGCACTGTTCTGAATTTCTGAGAAGAAACTTGAGTTGCAGTATTCTTTATCTTCTTCTGAGTTTGAATTGTATGTGTATTGGCAAAACCAGTTTCTTTCCTTTATTCTAAGCCAATGGTATTCATCTAAATAACTAAATGAAAATTAATTTTAGTATTAAAATATATCATGATGTTTGAAACTATACTATAACTCCAGAAAATATTAAAAAAAAAAAAAAGTATTTGTTGATTTAAGGAACAACTCTGTTAATAAATGGTGCTCTTTTTCAGGGTTACAACCTTCTTTGATTGCCCCTCTATAGTGAAATATAACCTTCCTGATTTGAATTTGTAAAACATCTCTGTAACTGTATCATGACTCATGGGGACCATGAAATCACTCTGTGACCTTCCAAGTCTCTCACAAGTACCAGGAACAATAATTCCTAGCAGCAAATATTTCAAAATAGCCAGAGCAATAATTTTAAAGTACCAATTTGCAACATCCAGAATGACAGACTGTGGGTGAAAATGGGGATACAAAAGGCTCTGGATTCTAGTAAGTTACAGAGCAAATCTGTCAGCTTATTTTGCTGAATGATGAATTATTCTTCACCCTGTGCCTGTCAGTTCCTTCTGGTTTTTCTTCTGTCCCTCTAGTCTACATGCTGTGGGTTGCTTTTACTTTTCATTTAAAGTATAAATTACTGGGCAGTACACAAAAAACTGCAAGTCTATATATTTTACTTTTTATTTTGAAACCAGCGGGTCGAAAATGTTGGGTGAAAAAATCATTTTCTCTAAAGAATGAGATTTTGTTAGAAAACACGTTTTCATGGGAAAATATAACTTAATTACTTTTTCTTTTCATTTTTCAGTGCAAAGGTCTACAAGGACAGTAAGTTAAGTTTCAATTTACTTTTCTTGTTTTGCTTTACCTTTAAGTTCAAACAGTGTTTGTTTACTTTAAATGTCATGCAACATAGTTTGTATAAAAATTTTTATACAAATTTATTTAATTTTTTTTTTAAGAGTAAGGGGTGGTGTAAGGATTGCAGTGGCAGAGAGTATTCAGCTCTATTCAAACTCTGCTCCCATTGAATGGTGGCTTTAAATTGGAACCCATGAAACAGACAGATGACTGATGCATGCCAAAGAGAAGGCACTGTCTCTTAGATAGATGCAGACAGAAACCCTCAGGTAGACAAAATCCCTGAGAAAATAGTAGAGCAGTAAGCTGTGTTCATGGCACAGAGCTATTGCGGGTGCTTTCCAGCACAGCCAGGCTAGTGCCATAGGCAGCACTGCTGTTACTGTGGGACCACAGAAGGTCTGCTGAGATATCACCTGGATGAACCTGCTCTGGTTGACTGAGTTGTTATACTTAAAGCAGATAAAAGAACAAAGACCATGAAACTTGGATTATAACCTCTATTAACAATTTACATTCATCCCTGCTTCTTCAAGGTAAAGTTAGAATTCATGTCTTCCTGCCTGTCCAGTTCCTACAACATGAGGTGACAAATTTGCTAATGCAAGGTAATAGAATCCTTCCTCTGACCAGAGCCCCTTTCCTCTGGGATCCACATGCCACAGTCAATCCTATGGTATGCTATTGCTCAAGTATCTCAGAAGCAGTAAGGTGATTCTTCTACTGCTGGACACACATTTACAGTCTTCATTTGGCCATCTTTTGCTCCTCTCCCTCTACAAGGCATAGTTCTCATTCATGCTAATGTGAGGCACACTTCAGTGCTAATTAAAGAGAACATTAACCCGTGTCTATATTTGACAGTACTAATCACATCCATCATGTACACATGTGACAGTGCTATCAGTATTAAGAATCAGACACCCTCTTTAGTATACCTTTTACATCTTTTTAGTCAAAAAGAAGGTTCTTTTCACTGACAACTTCCAGCTTTGGTAGTACACTCTTCCAGATCCTTGAAAAGGTGTCATCACTTCTATTCCAACTTTTATAACTCACAATTTTGGCTATTAATAAGCATGTTGTATTTCTAACTATAATTTAGAAACTAAACTGCAATACAGTGAAGTCATTGCTTTACTTTACTTATTCTACCTCTTGCTAGCCCTTTAAGCAACTTCTTTTTTTTAGCATAAAACACCAAGAGTTACTAAATAGATACACTGGTGGCCCATGTCTAGTCTCAGTTATTTTACGAAGACACATTCACTGAGCAGAGAAAATATGAGTCAGGCTGAGAAAACAAGACTGTGTTTGGTGACCTTATAAATTCTTTTATTTTACAAATTTTTCACAAGTTTTTGCCATATAGAAAGACATAATCTGGCCAGGCTCATTTCAGCAGAAAATTATCAGAACTGGAACTGGAAGGAAAAACACAAATTCTTGGACACCACAGGAATATAACACAGAGTCCGCTGTGACATGATCATGATTTTTAGACACTGGCAAAACACCAGTAGGGCAAGGACATGCTAAATACCAATACGAAGAGGTGATGATCCTATGTAGTCCAAAGCCTTGGAGAGTCCAGAGCAACTGAGGCTTAAATGCTCATGCTGTCTGGCTGCCTATCTTCCCATTTTTCTGTGAGAAACAGAACAGGCACCGATTCCAACCAAATTTGACAACAAAGCTGCAGCAAAACCTGATTAAATTATTACAACTTTGGGAAATTTGGAAGTTGGTGAAAGAAAAGAGGTCCTATCCGCCTTTCTGCTGCTGCAGAATAGGCAGAGCTTGTCCATTATTTTCTTGTTTGACAGCCAGCTTGTCTGGCAGCACCCATGCACACTGCTGCAGACCAACCACTGCAGCTGTCAAATCCTGCACAGTCCCAAGGGTGGGGGAGTAAATATGGGATAGATATGGAGGCAACGGATGGGAGATATTGCTTAAGACCATGGGAGGGAGGAAGGAAAGGAGCTGAAGGGCATTTAGAAGATACCAGGAGGACCTAAAACACTGATTGCAGAAACAGTGGCAGAAGGGGCACAGAAAGGACAACCAGGGCTGTTTCAAAGAGAAAGTGAGCATGAGTTGTTGAGCACAAATCCACAAGGACCCTCATCTTGATTAGCACCACAATCAAGGAACCACTTGTTTTAACATGATAAGAAAAAGAGGTAAGATAGGCAGCTACATTCTCTGAAATGATGGCTTAGAGTCTCCTTATCAAGCAAATACTCAGAAGAGTACAATTAGCTTCATTCAGCCTGAGTCACGGGGAAATCACAAGCCTGTCTCTGCTGGAACTAAGAGCATTTGGACTCTGAAAGTCCTCTTCCCTGCCACAGGCAGGAATTCAAACTCAAGAGCAAGAACCTGTAAAGGAATCCAGAAGATCTTTCATGCCAAAGAAAAGGCAGTATGTTGGCCAGAGGTGAAACAGGAATACAAGAAAACTCTGGAGCTTCAGCTTCCTCTAAACCCATGCCATACCAATACTCTCTGAAGTATTAGTACCCAGTACCTACCATTCAGATAACTTTTCATTGAGAACTTTCCTTTGTGTAGGCATAAAAACCACTTTCAAACATTCATACTCACAGGATGATCCTTTCCATTTTCATCCAGTCCCACAGCAGAGGCCCACCTAGTTCCCAGGAAAAATAGGAGATAGCAGTGCACCAAGCAGCATTTCCCCTGTGCAGCAGACTGACACAGCCAATAACACAACCAATAAACTACTGCCAGGACTGAATTTAGTGCTCAAGAGTGCCACATTGGCCTGCCAACTCCGATTCACCCATGGGGGCACCTAATCATGCTACTCCACAGCAGCTTCTGCCTTCAGCAATCTGCCCTGCCTCTGTCTTAGATATTTCTGCTGCCAGTGCTTAGGCAGCTCCAACACTCATGAAGCAGTATCTGGGGTGGAGCAGTACAGCTGGCAACAGTTTTAGGTTTTTTTTAAACACTGTGTTTTAAAGTGCAGGAGTTCAGTTTGATGCTGCTGGAGCAGCTGAACCACCTCTGCAAAAGGAATGGGGCAGACATGTAGAGATGAAAACAGCTACTGTGCCCTGGAGTGAATAATTTCATGCATCTATTTTAAATAAAGCTATTGCAAGTTACACTGCTGTCAAGACATCTGGTCAACTTTTCCCATATTTACATCATCTCCAATTTTTGTCTCCAATATACAGGTCTGAATTCTTATTAAGCAGCAGTTGCTTTAACCTTGCATTTCAGTGGTTTTGTAAAATGGAAGGAAAATACAGTAGCTCAGCACAGCAGGGCGTCTGCAGGCAAAGTCCATCATATTTATTTAGACTGCAACCTTCTAGACATTTATCCAGAAAGGAAACTGCGTAAAAGGAACAACTTCAAGACTTAGTAAAGATATTCCCTTCCGTCTTGACTCATGAGCTGACACATTCCATATGCTCTGTTTTGCTTATTATTAATTTAACTAACAATAGAAAGTATATTTAATGAATTATGATCCTGTGACAACAAATTAGCTAGACTCGTATGTATAAAGGTCTCTCTTTAAACTTTAATTAGTTTAACAATGATATGCCTGCTGCCTGTGTTTGCATTTCAAGAAAACATGCAGCAGCTTAGAAGCAGGATGCTTTCCACGTATTTAACATGGAAACAGTCTCTCAGTCCAGGCTTATTTATAAAGCAATTTTCTAATAATGATCTAGATTCAGTGGAGTTCAATCAGGGATGGAGTTACCCTGACATACATAAAATGAATATATTAAACCACCTGAGCACACAAATAAACATAAAGAGTGGGGGGAAGGGAGATGGAGAGGTGACTCTTCGATTAGGTCCCTTTCTTCTGAAAGTCCTCTTCCCTACCTGCCCCTTGCCCAAAGCTGGGAAAGGTGGCAGGCTGCACCACTACAACACACTCATCCTGCCTCCCCTGGAGCACCCTATGGGCTGCAAAATTTGATGCTTCTGTAAGTCTGAGTGCAAGAAACACTGCTCACCGTGCATCATGCAACAAGCTCCCTGCCAGTCCCTCTGCCCTGTCTCTATGGCAGAATTTGAGGGATTCCTCACACCTCCTCCTGCCTCCTCTCTTCCAGCTCCTCTCCTAGACCCATGTCTCTGTGTAGTGCCCCATCTTTTCGCACATGCATGCCTTCCCCTCGTAGTACATTCTCTCCACTGAGACCAGGGGGAGGAGAATGCACCACTACCCTCTTCCACTCTCACTATTCTCCTTACTCGCCCTTTCCACATGCCACCTCTTATTCTCCTTCAGATTCCCTTTAACGCTGGCTCTCTGAGACCCTTTTTATCTCATTTTCCCATGCCACCCCTACCTGTTTCCCCCAACACACCCATGTGCCCCTCACACTCCCTCCCTCCATCTCCATCTCCCACCTCCATCCCAGGAGGATGTGATCTGGCCTGCACCTAGGAAAGCAGGCAGTTGTTGTGAGAGCCCAAGACAAGCCAAAGCACCCTCCCTTTCTGGGCAAGTCCCTCTGCCAGAAGCAGGAGGTGCCTGGTGACATGAGCTGTGGTCTCTCTCCTCACCATGTCTTTTATGCAGCTTTCAAACAGACATCTCCTCCTACCAAAGCATGAGAAAACCTGTACCAAACAAGCCTTGAAGAACTTTCAGCAGCTCAGTTTTACACGTGGCCCAAGAAGAGTCTTCTTGTGCCAAAAAATGTAGGCTGGGCCTTCAATGCTTGCAGTGACCTTGAAGCCAAGGCATTAAATATTGAATGTTTTATATTGCCAGAGAGATGTTGGTTGGAAGGGATCTCTGAAGGTCATCGAGTTCAACCAACCCCCTCTCACATCAGGACTGTTGCCAACATTAGATGAAGTCTCTTCAAATCTCTACTGCTAATTTGAAACAAGATGTTGGAAACATTTCTGAAAGACGCACACGAAGTACAAGGTTGCACATTATCTGTTGGAAGAACAGGCTGCATTCTCCGTCCTTCGCAGCTGGTGGCCACAACTCACACTCGCTGACCTCGTACAAAGGCAGAAGTTAACTTCTTGTTCACTGTAAAATATCATCAACAATTTTTGTTTAGTTTAAGTTCTTTGATTATGGCCCAACATTTCAGAGTCATCAAAGCTTTCTTTTTATCAATCCTCTAAAAGAGCTAAGAGTACCAGCTGCTGTTTAATTAACCACACACCAAATCAATAATTTTCTTACCAACATTTTAAAAGTCTCACACATTTTTCAGGTCTTCAAGAGTGTGATTCATCTGACTGAAATAGTTGTATAGTACTGTTTCAGATGTATAGCATTTGGCAGCCGTTTCATCTACCTCTCCTTTCTCCTTACACAGAACTTCAAAAGATTGAGAGGCATCTTTGCTCACTGGGCAACTGCACTTGGATGACCAGACATGGAAAGACCTCTGTATTGCTCCTCATGCAGCTGTATGGGAAACCCTAGTAATCTAGGTACTTTTGTGATTTATTTCCTGTTGTTTGTTCCATTTTCACCATTTCCATGCCAGGAATACGACTTCACTATGCTGGGCATCTTCAGAAAATGAAACACCACCCTTGCATGCTTCTCCAACACCTACCTGCTAGGCAACACCAAAAGAAAGGAGGGAGCATGAGGGAGATTAGATTTTCTGTAGGAGCACCAAGTCAAATTAGTTTATTTTGGCAATGGAATAAATTAGATAAGCACTGGAGGGAGACAAAGGTGGGTCTTAGGAGGTATAGTTAGGGATGCTGTGCATAGATGGGAGTTTGAGATCAGTAGAATAGACTATGTCAGTTGGAAGGGACCTACAATGATCATCCAGTCCAATTGCCTGACCAGTTCAGGGCTGACCAAGTTAAAGCATATTGCTAAGGGCATTGTCCAAATGCCTCTTAAGCATTGACAGGTTTAGGTCATCGACCAACTCTCTAAGAAGCCTGTTCCAGTGTTCGACCACCCTCTCATAAAGAAATGCTTCCTAATGTCCAGTCTAAACCTCTCCTGGTACAGCTTTGAACCATTTACATGTCCTATCACTGCATGCCAGAGAGAAGAGATAAGCACCTCCCTCTCCACTTCCCCTCCTCAGAAAGCTGTAAAGAACGATCTCCTTTTCTCCAAACTAGAGAAACTCGAAGTCCTTAGACATTCTTCATAGGAAGCTTCCAGCTTCCAGTCCTTTCACCAGCTTTGTAAACTTCTTCTGGATGCATTCAAGGACCTTAACATCCTACTTTAATTGTGGGGCCCAGAACTGCACACAGTACACAAGGTGACTGAGTGCACCAACACTGAATACAGTGGGATAATCACCTCTTTTGACCAGCTGGTTGTACTGTATTTGGTGCACCCCAGGAGCACTTAACACATGCCCAGACAAGATAGCAGGAAAGTACAGGGAAGAGACAGAATGAAAGAAAGTAAGTGAAAGTATAGGAAAATTTGGGAAAAGAAACATTCATATTCATGTGTGCCATTTCCATACACTGTGAAGGAAGGAGTAAGAAGGCACAACCTAGACACCACGCTCCAAGACTAGCAGTCCACAGTTCAGGCCTCTGTCTCGTCGTCAGAAAATTTATCCTCATGTCAAAGCCTGGAATAATGTCTGGGACAGGAACATGCTTCCACACGCAGGCAGGGTCACCACCATTTCCTAGATATGTGTGAGGATACTGGTACCTGGAAAGATCCAGCAGAGTGCCTGCTATACCCTGAAGAAGTTAATCAGAGCTGCTGGAAAATAAACAATTACTGTAGTTTGCCTATGGCCTGGGGACCAGAATTGAACTATGCAGGGTTTCTGCTTGAAAGCTAATTTCCCACGATTAATAACATCTTTAATCCTAGTCTTAAAGCTATGAAGAAACAACATCTCAGAACATGGGCCCATGAATGTCAGAGGTAATGACTCCAATCTGTGGACCACAGGTCAATTTTGTGGACACAAAATTTACACAAATCTCCAAACCAGGCACAGATAGTATTTTACCACAAGCAGAGATGAGCGGTTTCTTCACAAGTGCTGTAAAAATCCATTCATCTTGCACATCACATCCATTTCCATCCATGGACCAGGGACAGTCCCCACCAGTCCATCTTGGCATGATTTCAGCAGCCAGTTTACACAAAAGATCTTAACTGAACACCCTTAATTTCTGCTGTCTTCTTCTCTCTCTCTCTGCTTAATGCCTGCCTCCTTGGACCTTTGCATCTCACCTTCCTCGGATGTTTACCAGCTGCTTCATGGCAATAATACAACAGTGCTTGCTGCCAAACTCACTCCACAGCAGAGCAGGCCCTTGGCATCCTTAAGGTATGGTACTGATACTAGTACCATACTAGCACCACTGGAGGCATGGTCTTCACCCCACAGGCAAGAGGAGTAGGCAGCCCTCAACATCATTTTTGTGGCATGCTGCATCCTCCATAATGTGGGCCCAGTGCCCATTGCGCCCTGTGGGAGGTGAGGCATCACCTGCCCCGAGGAAAGAGGGACAGCAATACAGATTTAGTATGGAAGGTGGGGATGCAGGGCTGATGGATGGTGCTCGAGAGGTGTCAGCAGAGAAGACATGTCATAAATAGCAGCGACATGACAGCCTTCAGGACAGCATTTCCTCAGTTCATGAGCAACACCCATACCTTCTTCTTCACCCAGCCGAGAAAGATCTGGCATCTCAGGGGAGAGCAACTAAGTGAAAGAGCACAGATAGAGAGTTCAAGAGGAAATAAAAAGGAACTGACTTCATAACGTAGTAGAACAAGGACAGCCACCCCAGAAAGGTCTATGTGTGGGCTGATTTCAGCATTTCCAGATCATTTTAGGTGTGCTGTCTCATCATCAGCTCCATCACTCCCATCAGGAAGTATCTCCCAGGGAAGGCAGCAGACACACTGAGAGGAGTGGAAGTGCAAGCACCAAGTCTGAGGAAGGAACCTAATCTAATTTCAGCCTGGATGAATCTCAGCCAGAATCACTGGATTAAATTCCTAAGCCCTGGCAACATCAGAATGCTACAGCAGGATACTGTATAGGTGCTTAGTTGCCCCTAAAAGAAGGGAAAAGGGCTGTTTTGTTTGGTTTAGGTGGCTGAGAGTTTATATGAAGGCTGGGACCTTAGTTTAAATGCTAATTGACTCATAAACAAGCCTGAGTTAAATAAAAGAATCAACTAGCATCGGCTGAGCTAGATCAGTTTAAAAATGAGACCTTTTGTTAATCAGATGGAGTTTGTACTGGGATAGGCCAGGCACTGCTCCAAAAGCAGCATCAGATTAAACCTCCTACTCACAAAACACTCATTAAAAAGCAACTTCCATTGAAAAAGATCCCACTTGTCGCTACCAGCCATTGTTAGGTAGTGTAACAGTGACAGATATTTTTGAAGACTATTATGGGGAAATAAATATTTATTTCGCTGTCTAAAGTAATTAATCCCTGCTGTTTCCTTTTTGTGTAAGCACATATAAGGCAAGACTGTCTTTGTACTTGAATTTTAGGAGACAAGTCTGTGTAGAGACTCCTGTGGTTTTTGAAGGCAATAACAAATTCACGCCTAATACTTTCTGTGCAGCTTGAGAATGCCAAACATCAAGCAGTAATAGACTTTTCCTATCCTTATTCAGTTGCAGCAGGAATGAGATATATGAAAGGGAAAGGACAGAAAGGAGAAAGGTGAGAAAGTAGAGACTGCGAGTGACATGGAAGGCTGCAAGAAGCTGGCACTCTGCTGGTATGGGATCTGCTGAAGGAAATCGTTTTCACGGAGTATCAGCTTGAGAATCAGGAAAAAAAGGAAAAAGAATGAAGGGGGATTAAGCTGTAAAAGCACAAGAAAAAGGATCAATAACCATCTTGGATGTATTTTCTGGGAAGCTGGCATGGATAGCACAAAGATGTTACTTAGCGAGTATGCTGGCATCCCTCCCATTTACAAGTTATAGAGCCAAAGTACAATTAGCACATTCAGGGGAACAATAATTAAACAATACCAAATAGGCAGTCCATAGATTGATCAAAGCATATGTAAAAAATAGTGACATAGACCTTAGCTCAGCTCTTGTGTAAGAGCCTCTCTGCCCTAAGAATCACTTGAACAAGGTATACCCACACTGTAGCATATGAGCTACAGATGATGACTACATATGAGCTTGATAACATGCAGATTGTTTTTGCTTTTTAAATTTTAGCAGGTAAATGTCATTGCTACATGTTTAAAATCAGAAGCAATTTTTTAAAAAGTAGCTCAAGTGCTAAGTTCCATATTTCTTTTTCCCCAGAAGTATTTTATTGCAGAGTAAAATGACAGATGCAATTAGATAATGTTGAGCAGATTATAGTTTGAGAATGTTATGCTGTGTTACATATTCAGGAGTGAACAATAGCGGGGGGGAGAGAAGAGATGGGTATCTTTTCTTAGTACCTATTTTTAAAGTTGGACTAAGAAATGTGTCTTTTCTAGGTAAGCAAATATTAAGGGGCTGTGTGAATTCAGTTGTGTTATCTCATCTCAGCTACATGAGGAAGATTTTCTGACTCAGTTTAGCTTTAAAAATCACTCTGGTATTACTGGAAAAATTTAGAAATGACCAAGAGCTGGATTCATGACAACCTGACTGTTGGGATTAGACTCACTGAGCTTATTTTCCACTGAAACCAAGAAGCATCTGCAAGCCTACACACTTTACTTTGTTGACCTATGTCTCAAGCCACCTACCAACAGCGAAGATATCCCTTGGACTGTGGACCAACAAAAATGTTATTCCATTAAACTGAGCCCTTCTGGAGACCACCATCTTTCAGAATAATTAAACAGGGTAAGAGCTGGTCCTTATTTCTTGTATATTTCATCTAACTTTTGCGCTTAAAAATCAGTTATCTAGATCTGAGTTACTCTAGTCTTTATACTTAATGGCAAGAAGGATGCATCTTCACAGGGTGATTTGTTTTGACCATCTTAGACCAACCTCTTAAGATTATATGCTTTACCCAAAGGAGGAAAACACCATCTAATTTCTTTCCATTGACTGTAAAAGGAGCTAAGGACAGAATTTTCAGATCTGAACAGATATCACTTTGAGATACCTAAGTGAGATGTAAAAAGTCTGATTCTGTGGGAAGAGCACAGAGAAAGTACATTATGCCTTCCCTCCTCATTTTGTACCCACACAAGAACCAGACACAATTAGAATCCTTTTTTAGAAAATATTTTAGCCAGAAATGCAGTTTTGCCCTTTTTTATCCTGCCAATAGCCTGAAATATCATATAAAGATAAAGGGTTCTTCCCCATCCTTTGCATTCTTTGTGGGCTCCATTCAAGGTCAGCTTTTCCAGGCTAACACCAATGTGCAGTGTGATTAGGCAGAAAGAGCAAACCTTTTCTTTAATCAGCCCTAAGAAAACTGTACCATTTTCCTTCCGAAGCATCCACTGTACCATTGCATTGTGCTAGGACTGCTCTGGCAAGGGCACTTGAGGGCAAACCAGAGAACCAGCTCTTTTGGAGATGGTTTTAATCTTGTTCTTTCATGGTGAAAGTGCTCTGATTACAGTCCTAGCAAGGCAGCAGAATGCAAGGTCTGGATCGCTACCAGCAATGAACAGCTAGACACAAGACCATGAAAGTCACCTGTCCAGGAAACAAATGGGAAAGGCTTCATAAATTAAATATGGCAGTGCTCTACCCCTTCCTTGCACAACTCAAAGAATCAAAGAAAAATTACTCAGAGACTTAAAACCCCAGCTTCTGAGTCACAGACAAAAACATGAATGAATTTCAATTATTTCTATACCTGTAAGTTCACTTTTTCATTCCCAGAATAAGATGCATTGTAAGTAGCCAGTTCCTCACATTCGCTGCTGTCCCATTTCATTTTGTCTGTAAGACCATGTTATCTTCATTAGCTGACCAGTCAGGCACCCTGCCACCTGACTTAGCATGACAGCCATTCAAATCTGTCACATTCTCTGGAGTCACTGGATGTTACTCTTAGATTAGTAAACAGATGTCATCAATACCCTGTAACAGGCAGCGAGTGTGCAAGCCATCTCATTTAGAAGAAAGAATGATTTAAATAGATCTTACAGAAATTGTAAGGAATGCTGTGAATATATTCAATATTGAATTCACTTCAGTGTGGGAACTGAATACTTTAATACCTCTAAAGAAAAATTACCTGCTATAGTTACAGTGGATTTTCTTCCTTATTTAATAGAATTTGACTTTAAAATGACAACCAAAAAGTATTTCATTCCCATCCACAGATTTTAAATAAACACTTTATAAGATCCACTCCACTTGGAATCTGTAAGAGATGCACTTAGCTTTCAAGGAGAAAATTCCTGTTCTGTTTCAGTCTGTACAGCAAGCCTATGACAAGCTCCTTTTTTCTCTTTAGATTTCAGTGTCCCCATCTGCAAAATGCCTGTGACATTACTTGCTTATTGTTTAATTTCATCCTCTAATTAATTTGATGAAGGCTCTCAAAATAAGTAAAATTTATTCAGAATAATGCAGCCTTTATTTTGATCAGTTTTGATCCCTTTCAGCAGGTAATCCTTGATAATGTAATCACTGGGTATAGAAGGTTTCATTTAATAATGAAAGACAAAAATTCTAAAAGATAGAGACAGGAGGAAGCTACTGGAAGACTGGAGTGATAATAAAAGATGACTACAACCCAAAGTTGCATTACTTAGAGATTATTATTGATATTGTAAGAACTACCATATGCTTTGCAAGCTATGACAGTCACCCATGTAGTCACATGGATGAAATGATCAACTGCTTTTTGCATTCAAAGTGGTAGGAACAAACTTGATGGAAGTGAGAGAAACTGCTGTCTAACAAACAGCACAGGGGCATCATGTGGCTTAATTACTGTTTTGGGGAAGGAAGGTCACTTGGTTTGGTTCTGATCCTCAGCTGAAGGTTGTCCACGCAGTTAAATGCAACTTTTATTTACTATATTTTGCAAACTAAAAACCTACATGAGCACAGGAAATTGCCATTTCACTATTTCATGCAATCATGCTTATGCGTCAAGGCCCAGAGCCTTGGGCTACATAATCTAGTGTAAGGTGTCCCTGCCCATGGCAGGGGGTTGGAAGTAGATGATCTTAAGTTCCTTTCCAACCATAATCATTCTACAATTCTATGATAACGTCACACATTTGACACCATTAATGCCAGTGTTATGCATTGTCTTGCACTTAGCACAAGAATGATAAGCCTGGTCTGAGCGGCAGACAGGTCTAAGGTAAATTGCCCAGGCTTTCCCAGTGACATCTAAGTTAGAGACTCAATGCTTATATAAAGGTCTTTTCTTCTTATACCTGCTACAACCCCTGTTCTGCATCCTTTGCACCCTTGTATAATTCTGGGGAAGAGGTCGCAGAACCACTTCCAGATGAGATATTTAATACCATCACAATGGTCCTTCCCCTGCAGCAGCATAGCTCTTTCAGAAGGCACCAGAGTGCATCAAACCTCAACACACCTGACTGCACCCTCAACAGACCCTGAAGCATGGATTGAAGCGTATGCCTCAGAAATCTCCTACTGACCTCATTTTGATTCAGACCTGACAGGATTTTAATCCCCCCCTGTAATCACAATGGCTGTGCTCTCAGCAGTAGCAATACGCTCTCATTATTGGTAGACCTTCAGCTTCACACAACAGCATCAATGCTGTCACTGCACGTACAGAAAGTCTGTGCTGGAGAATCTGCATGGACAGTAACTCATGCTCACTGTCAGTCCTGGGTAAACATGAGACAAATACTGTTTGCTGTAGGACTTCTGGTCCTCCTCCATAAAAGGAAGAATTCTTTTGGGTAAGGGACAGAGAAAGGAGATGAAAAGTTAGGATATACCCAGCTGCATGGCTTGACCCTAGATATTATAGCATGTGCAGCAAACACACTCCTCTGACAATAGATGAATTGCTGGGCTTCATTCATTCCTTTCTCACCTGCTGGATATTATAGCTGAAAACAGTGGCAGCTAAGAGGGACTCCTTGTTCCATTGCAAAGTGTGGGGCCTCGAGCAACTGTATATCTCTCCACTAAATCTGATTTCACGCTTGCAGAAGGAATGGGCCAGCCCCCTTCGAAACAAGATATCATATCTGTTTTGGGAACATAAAGTGAAAGAGACTTTATTTCACAGTGCAACACATATATGCATGTCTTCTATTTACTCCTTTTTTATTTATTTACTCCTTTTTTATTTATTTACTCCTACGCGAGGTCATTGAAGCTAGCAAGAACTTTACAAATAATTTTATTTCTCACCATTGCTTATTGGTCATTAAGAGTTGTCACTTCACAAATACATAGATCCACATATCAGCTGGAGCTTTAAATGGGATTATATCAATATAGTAGAAGTAAGGAAACATTTTTTTAACTTCCCTCAGTTTAGTCAGAGAAAGCAGCATCAATGGTTTCATTTTGTTTATACAAATGTTTACTGCATGATTCCCATGCACCAGAGCTCTTTGGCAGACAGGAAAGGATCTGCACCTGAAGTATTTTGGCTGAAGTTTTCTTATTTTTATTAAATTACAAACAATTTCACTAAATTTAGGTGTTAATTTTTTTCCCCCTAAATGTTTACTGTTGAACATAATCTGAATTTGTGGGCAAAGATGATCTAGCAGAGTCCCCTTATGTCACCCACATCTTCAAACAACCAACAAGAAGACTAAGACAAAAACTAGGCCAACTCTTTTTCTTAAGGTATAACTGTTCTTTTTTGTCAACCTTGATCCAGTGTGGAAGTTTCATTTAAATGTGACCTGCAAAGCAAAAATGAAAAGCAAGCACAAGCTTCCGCACTGAATGTCTCCAGGCTGTGGGGTGCAAGAAAATCCAGTACAGAAACAGCTGTAATATTTTTGTGCATAGTTTCTGGGAGGAGGTTTCTGGGGTAAGACCTGCCACTCACTGCAGACACTTCAGAATTCATCTTATGTTGACTCCAGATTGACTGTCTCAGTTGAAATGAGAATTTTTGGAGTCAGTCTCTGAATGTCCGGTGTCACATGCTGGCATTTTTCCAGTGAACTAAGCAATAAGGAAAAGGAATTCAGAGTTCTTCAAAAGATATCTGTGATAAATGCCTTTTCTGCTTTGTCTAAAGTGTGGCCTGGGAAGCCCTGGGAGACCATGGACTACATGTGAAAGGTGTGTGAGGGAAAAGTGAGTAAAGCAAGACTACTGTCAGTACATTTGAATCTAGTATCCGAAGTCTACGTCTCTACCAGGAAATGTGTAGAAGCTTCTCAGTAGAAAAAGATCATAAAGGCTTGGTGTCATTCCTGCAGGTGCCAGCACCCACCACCCAGTCAACAATGCTGAAGTTGGAGCAGAGCTTTTCATATCAGAATGGAGCAACCTCTCCAGTTCCTTGGGAAAAAATGCAAGCAGAATTGAGCAGCAGATGCTGTAGGTAGAAGAGAAAAGTGTAGATATTGACAGGTGTTGCTGTTCCAAAGAAGGTGAGGGAACTGGTAAGAGGCTGAAAAAGAACCCCACTCATATATGGCTTTAAAATAATGTTTTAAAACATCTGGGGCAAGACCAACAAAGTTAGGTAATGCAGCTTTAGCTATTTGATTGTTAAATGGGTTGACACACTGTGTAAATGAACCCTACCACGCCATGCAGGGCTTTAGTGGGTACCACTTTCAGATGTCTGATGTAGGGAAAGGAACTAACATCTGCATCATTAGGAGCATTAAAGCAAGGGAGAAAGCGGTCCCTCCCTTTTTTCCCCATTGAACTTGGCTCTCCCATCCCCCACCCCAAAATCAGCGTCCATAATGCTACCTCCACCAAATATGCCTACAGTATTCCCACCCGTGTCATTTCCTGACGCTAATTGAAAACAGGGACCTTGACAAAATGGTCTACATTGAGAGAAAGAAAACATTAGTGTCATTGTGATGCTAATAGAAGATGCTATAGTTAGGCTGGGAAGAAAGGGAGGGGGGTTATGTGTATGCACCTCTTTAGATTCTCTATGGTACTTTCATACATTTTTCATTTATAGGAAAGAAAAACATTCTTTTTCAAATTACCTTGATAATGCCAAAAAAGAAGAATCAGGCATATGTTCAAATGTTTCAGGCTTTCCACAGTTAGAGGAAAGCTGAGTTACCAAGGAAAAGTATGGGGGGTTTTTTGTGTCAGTCTGTCCTTGAATCATTTTTTTTTAAACACCAGCTCATTATAGTCAAAGATCCTAATTTTAAGAATGTCAGATTCCATGGGGGTTTCATCAGCTCTTTGCTATTCATTTCATGAATTATTTGGACCTTCGTTTTGATCAGCCAGAGACTTTTGGGAATGAACCTTGAGGTGAAGGTGGACATACATTGCTTTCCAGCTATCAAGTTAGATTCCAAACTGTCATAGTATATAAGAAGAAATTCCTGGAACAAACTGCCTCAGATATCCATAGGGAATACACATATGTGATTAACCCAACTGGCCACTGGGTGTGACCATTGCACCACACAAAAGCATCTGAGACTTTCCCAAAGACAGGTCTGAAAGTATTGGAGCTTGATGAAAAACACAACCTTTTGAGGTACGAGTAGACAACAGTACTGTCAAAAAACTTTCTGTGCATAGTGTTTATATGCTTGCTGCACAATGTGGAACCTCTCTCAAAAGCCAAACATAAAGCATTTAAAATCGTGGTGTAAAAAATTCAGTGAAAATCACATTAATGACGTTAACAGAGTCCCTTTTTCTTCTCCAGGGGAAAAGTAGTAAGTCCCTTAAAGCTGCAGGTGTTTAGCGCTCTGTTCACTGAAGCCACATTAATAGAATAAGAACATTCACAGGCAGTTAGTTCTCAGTTAGCTACCTTGCAGTCAAAGAAGTAATATCCACTAAAAAGAAGAAGGAAAACAAAGTCTACAATAAACTATTGATAATTATTTTTCTTCAAATCTGGTTTCTGTAAATATAAGACAAAGTAATTTTGTCCAGAGTAACTGAGCCAGATCTGTGGTATTATGTAGCTTGTATCAGCCACTTCAAAATGTTTCCTAATTTTAAGTTTTATTTTATAGCATTTCTACCATTGAAAAGTCCCCCAAATTTATCTTTTACATCAGATATACTCTTTTTTAGTCTCAATGCAGATATAGACATACATGCTAATTTACAAGATGTTTTCCTGACCACGCTCAGGTTCAGTAGTGAAACGCTTGCATATTCCCTTGAGTCAGATTGAAGTTCAGTAGTACTAGACCCCGATCAAAGAGTCAATGGTAGAATAACATCATTTTGATCTCTGAAAAATCTGTCAGTCCTGAGATTGCTCAAGCTTACATTGGTTACAGCTACCTCAACAGGCAGTTACTGAACAAAAAGTCACTTAGAGTATAACAGTATTTTGCCTTTCTTTCATTTTTGGGTTAATACCCAATGCCCTGGTCAGCGCGTATCAACCATGATGGATGTTACAAGGTCAGTTTTACCAAAACATGAGTTTTCCCATGCAGGAGGAATCTGAAGCTGTACTTGTGGAAAGCTTCATTGCATACAAAGTGAGGATCTGAATTCAGATCTGCTTTTCAGATTATACATGAATGGGAATGCCACTTCCCAGAAGTGCAAAGTACATCATTGACTTCTGAAGGGATCTGAAAATCAGTGTGTGCTGTTTTTAGAGGGGAAGATAATCTCAGTTTCAGGCTTCTCTCTATACCCTTATTTCTGATTTTTTAAACATATGCTTTAGGAAAAAATAAAGCATAACATAATAGTAATAACAATATTAGTAATTTTGATAATATCAATAATAATAATAATGCTCTCAGTATCTAACAGCTCATGATGGAAATTGTCCACAGTTCTCAGACTCACCGTGTTTTTACACTAAGTGAGACATCTGGCATCTTCCTCAATTTGTGGTGAGCTGCCAATGTTTTAACAAGGGGCATTCAGCAAACATCACTTCCCCTATACGTTTGTGCTCAGCCTTAAACTGGGATTCTGTGGGTTAAGGGCTATGGAAACTATTCATTTGTTTCCCCATTTAAACAAAAATGTTTTCTCATAACCCTAGGCTAGGAAGGAGCAATTCCACTTGACAAATAAACAGAATGTTCTTGCTGGAAAGCTGCATTTTCTATCCAAAAGCAAAAACACAGGAGCAATATTGCTAGCATAGTGCACAGTTCAACCCCTGTGTAATCTGAATGTAAAAAGAGAAAAGGTCTTTAGAAAATTCGTCATCCTTGGTGAAATCTACTGCATTCAAAAGGAGGTGGGGGAAGCACTCTCTCCTGCATTGTCTTTATGGTCTCCAGGGAGAATATTCTTCATGAGACAGGAAGATTTAGCAGGATTCAGAAAGGAGAGCAAGCACCCTTAGAAGAGAAAACACCTACCCATCTTTCAGTTTGGCTGTAAGGGACTCCTGACAGCCCCACAGCTGTTTCCTCAAGCACGTCCTTACTGAAAAGCCTTTGTATATGTGAAAATAAACTCAAGAATTTTTGTCACCACAGAAAACAAACAGCAGCAGCTCCGTTTGTCAACCTGTAGCACTTCATATACTGGGCTGAACCCTGGGGTGGGGAGCAGCTTCTCTCTTCATCACTGTCAGTGCTCCATAGCTGTGACCATGGCCCAGAGACTGTCCCATCTATGCAAGGGCAGCCCTTCTGTGGCACACAGCTACCCAGCAGCACCTGTGATACCCACCAGGACTTCAGCTTCACTAAATACAGTGAGAAAGAAACGTGGATAGGACAAAATAGCCTACTGTCATACATCTGACTGAGAGAAGAAACTGGAACCCAAAGAGTGGCATCTGAGGGTATCCCCTTGTTTGGTAACTCCATCAGCCTCTCCTTGACCATGCTATCACTGGGCTTTATATGGACAGGATGCAGAAGGCTCGCCTCCTTATTCAGAGGCTAGTTTAGCAGTTTTCAAGGAAATTATGTGCATGAATCCCATTAAATGAGTTTTGTACCTTTCATATATCACCATTTATTTAGTACCATATAAGAAAACTTCTACGATAGGCTGGATTTTAACTGAAACTAAAAGGTTGTGTGTCTCACCACCAGCACTCAAGAGGTGCTCAGAATCTTGATTTCCTTTAGCTGTATGTTTCAATCTTTTCAACTAACTCATAGGCTACTAGGGTCAAGAGCTTGGAAAAAGAATGCAAAAAGTTGTGCTCGGTGTATTTTCTCTCATCAGAGTTTCCGTGGCACAATATGTAACAGGCATTTGGCAGGATTAATGTGCTAGTGATAAAGCAGTAGCCTAAAGACACAATGATACTGTAGCTGTGCCATAGAAAATCACACTGTATAAAAAGATCTCCTCTATCAGAGATATATTTTTGAGAGCTGTGCAATAATTGGAGTGGTGGATGCACAAGCAACTCTTCTATCTTTGTGTTTAGTAAACTGAGTTTTATCCTGCCAAATCTAAGCCCAAAATGGAGGGTAAAAAAAACCCAACCCAAACCAAACAAAACAAAAAATAACAACCAACCAACCAAAACACACACACCAAAACAAACAAACAACAAAAATTTAAAAAAATGAAAAACACAAAGCAAAAACAAACCACAAAAAAACCCCAAATAACAAAAAAAAAAACCCCACTTTCCACATCCTGGTTCTTTCCATCCTTTTCATGTATGTTCCAGTTTGAATTGAGATATCTTATTTTACACTCTTCACCAGGACCTGATGGATTTTAATATTTTAAGGGTGAGACGTGGAAGAGAACAATAATTCCGACACAAACCTTCAAAAACGCGTTTCATCTCTAAACAATTATTCCTAATATATTTTGAATAGCTGATTGGTAGAATCTACCTAGTGCGTGCCCTAAGTTTTGGGAGAAAAGCTTTTGTGTCATGAGACTTGAATTCTTGGGAGACATTGTTCAAATACAGAAGTTTTATATTTCATGATGGAAATTTTGAAATATTCCCAGATATGCTACTGTGTCAGCCTTTGGAGCAACAGTTTGTAATTCCAGGCAGGAACAAGGGTGGCAGAAAATTCTACACCTTGGCTCTGTTTCATATTAGTACCTGGTATTAACAATGCATTAATATTTCAATGCTTGAGAAAAAATTGTGTCCCCTATAAAAGGTTTGAGATGATGAGGCAAGTGTTAGTACGTTAGCTGTGAGATGA
Source organism: Nestor notabilis (assembly GCF_000696875.1). Classification (NCBI taxonomy): domain Eukaryota; kingdom Metazoa; phylum Chordata; class Aves; order Psittaciformes; family Psittacidae; genus Nestor; species Nestor notabilis. The sequence continues at coordinate 27,130 of NW_009914148.1, forward strand.
ATAAACACACAAACCATTACCGTTAATTTCCATACAGAAAGAAAATGAGTTATCAAATGCAAAACTAAATAGCACATAAAAGTCCTTCAGCCCTTTACTATATCAGAAGAGAAAGAGAGGCCTGATGAATTCACAGATTTGGAGTCGAATTTTTTGCTAGTGTAACTCACATAAAATTCTGTGAAGTTCTGTCATTAAAGAATTTCACATTGATGCAAAAGTTTTGCTCAACAGACAGAATTTATTCCTATTTCAGTCATCTGCAAGCACATAACTGCAGTTGGAGTGGGATCAAGTCCAAGCATAAGTGAAGGGAAACAAAATTTTGCTATTCTCCATTGTCATAGGAAGATATTTCAGCCATAGTTATCCTGACATCTGCACATAAGTGATGAGGGATTGTGGGACCTTTATGGAAAATGTTCTTCATCAAGTTTTCATCAGTCTGAAGAGGAAAGAGTATGTCTTTCTGTGGTTTTGCCCTCACCTTCAGCAAGCAGAATGTTAGTGTTTTAGAACGGTCTCCTGTAAGACACTGTGGAGCACACAGGGGAAAACAGCAGGTGACTTATAGTTGTGATAGAGGTCCTTTACTCTTTGTTGCTTTCATTTTGTTTCGAAAAGAAAAAACAGAGGCTTCATCAATATCTGTGGACTGCTAACAGTCCTCATACTCCCACTTGACAAAGCATTTAGTCATTCTGATCCTCCAATTTTGCAACCACTGCTGTCGTCAGCTGGCTGATTATCTGTTTGGTTTTCTTTTAACACATATTTCATTCCAAAAGTATCACCACAAGGTGCAGTTTCAAAGATTTGCGTTCCTTTAAAAACATTTTTTGTATTTTCATTTTTTCTGTTCTTTTGTTAATTTTTTTTAAAATTCGTTTTGCCTATATTTCATGTGCCTTAAGCTGCTTCTGTTACACTTCTTAGATGGGATGACAAGAAATTAATGTAATAGCCTAGCTGAAAACATCACTGATATGTACAATGGTTTTACATTTTTCTGTATTACTCTAAAGTTTTATCTGCATTTCCAGTTATCACATCACACCAGGCAGATGTTCTACTGGGCTGTTTGTGGTTATTCCCTACTCTTTTGTCCAAGTGATGTTCATAGATCCAGCACTGTCTGTGAGCATTTTAATGTGCACTATCTTGCATTTATCAACCTTGAAATTCAGCTGTTTCTCTTCTGATTGCCTGCATATTTGTAAGGTCTCTGAATCATTCCCCTTTAACACAAACAGACGTTAATGTCTACAGCATCTCGCAATTTAATCACCTCACCACTGTTTCAGGTCAATTGTTTCAAACAAGTATCTAAGAAAAGAAAAAGACCTGAAATTTATTTGTGCCATTACTCTTTTTGTTCTTCTCTCGACTAGTTCTTTTTTCTTTCACTTTTAGCTTTCTTTCACCTTTGCCTATATAAGCTTAAAAAAGTCGTCCCAGATGTTCCACTTCTCTCCTTCAGAAGATTCATGGAAAGGAAGATTCAAGATCACTGAATAGGTAACAATTATCTCAGCTTTAAATAAACTCAGCGTTTTTCACCAATTTAAAAATGTTTTCCTTTTCAGCTTATATATCTGCAGTATTTCTGATGTTGTGGTAGTGTTATGAGCCCTGAAGGTGCTGAGTACTTTGAATCTGATTCAAAAAATAATAATAATCATATGCTTAAATTTACATTTAAAGGATGTCCAATTATATTCCAATTCCAACTAATTTGTAACTGGAAAAACTACTGAAGACTTAGAACAAAATCTTTCCTCTTGTTTGGGTTGTGAAATGCAGTGTTTAATTGTGATAAAATAAGTTACATAGTATGTTTTAGGACGGGATGAATAAAAGTCTTGTAATCTATTTTTTTATTGTTGCCAATGCAACAAAACATTTCAGAAAAATCAGTCTTGAGAGATGTAATGGTTGAAAATATTGTTCACCTAACTTGCTAAATTCCATGTAATAATGGTGTTTGCACTATCTCTAATTTTAGAGAAGCTTAGGGGCTTTACGAAAAGAACAGACAAACAGTTGCCTCCAGCAGGCCAGGTACTTATTCCCAAACTCTGAACAACCTAGGCTTTATCTCAAAGTGCACACAACAGACCACATGGCACTCAATTCATCTGCAGCCCCACTGCCTTGCTTGTTCAAATGCCACTATATTTCATTCCAAATGAAAATAGGGTTTGATTTACAATCGTAATAATGATCACTTATACAGCATTTTTCAAGTAAGGATGGCAGATCACAGGATAAACTCAAAACTATTTATATAGGGATTGCTTTGCCGGTATGTAAGCCCACCAAAATTAAAGGTGATAGCCTTCAAACAACAGCTGGACAAATATTATCCAACATATACATTATCTTAATTAATTTTTACCTTTTTTTCTCAACTAATTTATTAGAGTAATTTTTCTTTTGTAGTAATCGACCAGCTGCATAGGTCTGCAAATACTGCTCATGGAATAAATCACTTCATGGATAATGACAACTTTCATAGAAACATTTACTTGGCAAATATTTTTTCTGAAAATTGAGGAGCTCAGCTTTAAAACTCATGCAATAGCATTGCATAGTCATTCTAGACAAGCATAAAAAATAAGTGAAATTACAGGAAGAATTTTACACAGCAGGAAGTAATTAGCCAAATGGAAATATGGCTACAATGCTGAGATTAACACTTCTAACTGGTGAAAAGTTGTCCACCTTCTTTAATTGTTAGATATGCTCTAAGATCTTGCCTTATATCTCATCAAAAGAATCTTTAACCAGGTCTATCTGTACTTCTAAAGAAATTCTCTCTTTTGAAAAAGCTCAGCTTGCACAAGATTTTAGCTGAACAAATCCCACTAACAGCAATGACAGTCACTCTGCTAAATCCCCCACTACCCAGAACAGAAACAACTGTTTAAGTAATGTGCAAGTTTGTACTCCTCTGCAAATGTATAGACGTGAGATAGAAGGGAAACAGCTTCTTCTGCCATAGATGCATGATCACCTTAAAGTATCGTGCACCCTCCTGAAGGGAAAGTAAGGGAGGGAAAGGAAAGGAAGGGAGGGAGGGAAAGGACAGAAAGAGAGGAAGGAGGGAAGGGCAAGAAGAAAAGCGAAAAAAAGGAAGCAATGAAAGAAGATGGATGAACAGGAAAAGTAAAATTATAACAAAACAAAAGTCACCACCAATACCTTGTACCAAATACAACTGCATTTTGTGTTCCAAAGGAATTCTCTGAGGCTGCCTGGCCTCATCTTTTTTCTTTGAAGTTCTTTCTGGAATTGGCTCTTATCTAAGCAGTTCACGCATCCCTATTGAAATACTCAAAAATGGAGCAAGGTGTGAAGAGGAACAGAAGATTAAGCAAGGCTGCAGAAAATACCCATTTATTCATCTTTCAAAGGCAGTAGAAAGGGAGTCGAGCACATCTTTATTCTTCTTTGAGAGGATGCTATTGTTCATCTTGTTCTAATTATGAAATTTGAACTTAAAAGGAAGAAAGAGAACACCTCTCTGACAGTGCACAGTACATATTTTCCGGAAATAATTCTTATAGAGATATATGTCAACCCTGCGTATCCAAGAATGACCCAACAGTCACAAAGCAACACACAGAAGCATTTGATACAATCTACAAAGCTGCACTTCTTGATCTATTTTTGTTCCAGACAGATTAGAGAACTGCATGGCAGAAGAAGAAAACACAGCTAATCTTTCGTGACTGTTAGACAGTGCTGCAGAAATGTAATTGCAGAACCAGAAACTCCATGAAAAGAATGCCATGCCATTTACCACAATTCAAAATGAATCCAATTATTCCTTAGTCACACTAAAGGGCATGTTCCTCAAGCACAAATAAAAAGAAAACTGTAAGAATCAGGTCTCCACTAAAAAACCATGCAATTTGTAGAGTGAATCTTTTCTTAAAAAATAAAAATATGTCAAGAAAACACTGAAATTTTTCCACTCTTATGAGCCATGGGTCTACCAGCATTGTGATCTCTGCCTTCCATCTCCATCCAAAACCACCAAACTGTTGGAAAATGCAATCCTTCTTATTAGCCTGAAGTCTAAAGGATCTGGAAAGAAGGGCCAGTATTGTCCGATCATCAGAAGTCTGAGTTCATTGCTTTCCAAAGGGCTCTTCTGCAACTCTTTGATTCATACATAAGTGGTACTTTCATTGCTAGGTAAAGTGCTTGAAATAAGGAGACATACAAAGGGGCTGAGGAATAAGCTCAGAATAAGGTGCTTCTCTCTTCTTCTGTCTAGTAATTGAGTGTGACATTGACAGTTTCACGAGTCTTTCTTGTAGACATTTGGATTGGAAACAATGACATCTGTAGTTTTTAAAAGCCACGAAGTAAAGTTTTCATTAGCTATTGCACACCCACCGTTATCTCAGGACAATGTGATTGTCAGCTCAGGCATTTCCAAAGTTTTCACAGACTAGATAGGCGGTTTTTATTCCTTTCTCTTCCTCTTTCCACCCCCACCCCCAAAACAGACTGGACTAAGGATTCTTAACAGCAGCTGGGCTACATCATCATGGTTTAGATGTGTCATGGTTTAAGGCCTCCCCACACTTGTACTTCAGCCATCG
>NW_009914149.1:0-3590 GCF_000696875.1 Nestor notabilis
GTGAGGCCACAGCCACACTGACCCGGGGAGGGGGAGGAAAAGCGGGCGCTGCCCCCTTGCGCCGTGTCACTCCATCCGAACAAACTTCCCTGCACGAGTGACATTCGGCGGGGTCCAAAGGCTCCTTGTCCCGGTTCGCAGCCAGAGATACGCCAGCCCGAGGGGGAAGTTACAAAGCGGTGTATGCAATCATGCCTGTCTATGGCAAGTCCCTAATTTTCGTCCTGAAGAATTGTCAGATTTCGTGCTGAGTTGCACCACATGTTGCTCGGCGCAACCGGTGGCATACCGAGGGGCTAAAGAAAGGTTCCAGCTTTTCTTGCTCCATTCTTTATAATCCTCTGCAAACAAAGAACAGTGTATAGGATCTAAGATGACATCAATGGGATTTAGGTGAAAAGTGCTTTGGAAAACATCAGTGTTGGCTTCTAACCATCTTCAGAAGCCTGGAGCATATGCTCCCCATGCCACAGTTCCTCTTGTGTAAAATGGAAGTAAAGCATTAGGGTAAACACAGTAAGTGCTAGTCAGTCATTATGGTGATGTGAGCCCGTTAATATCAATGCCACGAAAGCTGGATTATTTTATTCCACGTGTAAGAAGCTGAAGGTGCAGTGCTGGCCACCCTTGTGCTTACTGTCCTGAGCGGAGCACTGACCTGCTACAACTTGATCAAGCTGAAATCAGTCATGGTGGTCCATACAAAGTCCATTGCAGATCATTGATACTTTTTCTGCAGAGGAGAGGGATTTGGGTATTCTCTACCCTATAATCATATTTTATCCTTCCTTGGAAGGCAGTGCTGCCAACATGAAGGCTGACAGAAGTGAAGATAAACTTTCTACTTCCCAAGTCCTGTAAGTTGTCGTCTTCCTTTTGATGCTGCCACCGCAAAAAATGGCCCCCTAAGTAATCTTAGACTTAAAGGAGCCCTAGTCATTTTCAAATCGTATCTTTCAAAATACCAAATGACTTTGTAAAAATTACTTCATATGAAAGATAAATACATGAAATGTTGCATGGATGACTATTTCTTATCTTGTCAAAAAGAACTATCCAATAAAATACTAACTTTTCAATAAGCAACTGTAGCTTCAAAGTAAAACAAAAATCAAAAGCTGGGCAATACGCTATTTTGTCTTTATCATAATAAACATGGTTAAAGAAAGCAAGAATTAAATCCTCACCTTTGCCCCCTTAACTCAAATGACTGCAGGGCTGCATTTGCTTTGAAATGGCAATGCTAAATATGTAAAACAGGTTTTAATGTTACGTCCCAGCAGTTTTTATCAGTATGCTTAGCTGTTTTAGTGCTCTTCACACTGTGATCCTTGTGTGACATTGAAGAATTGAGCAATAAACCCATGCATTTTGTATTTTTCATGTGGTATCACAATGTGTATGTGAGGTTTGGGACTACGTTTAGCTTTCCTTTATCTTAGCATCATAAGCAGGTTGTGTAGCTCTTCTGTTCAGTCAGCATCACAGTACACAGTAGGAATAACTGTGTTTCTTTCTATGCTAGTGTTAAAATCAGATTTCATTAATATTATAAGATTTCCTGGTTTTTGCTAAAGAAAAAAAATCAAAAGCCAATTAACCTAAATTCATAAAACAGTGTTAAAACACTTACTATTACTCTAGTGCATTAAAATTTACTATTGCTCTAGTGCATCTCACCACTTATTATCAGTAGCATAAATTTTATATTAAGATAGTGGTGTACACATATTCATACATAAATGTATATATATAGTTTGGTAATACACCTTTAATATTCCTTCCCTGTTAAGAGGAGATAACCTCATCTGTTACACACTACCCATTAAAGTGGATTTTATTTTCCAAAATATGTAAAAATTTAAAACACGGCATTCTAGACTGATGTTCTATTTTTGCCTAGATTGCAGCAGTATATTACTCTAAGGTTAAAACAGCACTGAATTGGAAATACATTTACACATTTTATTAACTTGAAATGGTTCCTGTAAAACACTGAACAAGCTCTAAGATCTTATTTAAACTAAGTTTGCAAGATACAAATCTTCTACTAATTTTTTTTAAGGTAGAAGGAAGAAGGGTCTTTTATGTCAGTCATATATTGCTGCAGTTGTTATAAAAACACATCTTTCTCTCGTCATTCAAAATTAACTGTTTAAATCTTGTCCTTCCTGCCCATGAAGCTGCTTTCTGTGTCCTCATTGAGGCTACCTACCAGCAGTGCAAGTCTGATGTGAAGCACAGGTTGTGCTTGCAGGTTTAAAACTCAAAAGATGCATCAGAGAAAGAGAAATGGGTCAACTTTCCTTCTGTTCTTCTGAGTACCTACCTGTGACCATACCTTGACTTTTGCCATAGCTCTTCAAGTAAAGGACCAGCCTCTTTCATGTCTCAGTCTCCTGAATTTCCTGTACTAAATAGTACAGTATTATTTTCCTCTCAGCTGTTCTGCCTTGAATTGTTGCTTGCATCCCTGGTAAATGGTATCCCACTAAGTTCTTTTGCACAGTAAAACATTCCATTAACAACTGGAACCAATGGAGCTTGGGTTACTACACAGCAAGATCAGGAAGGGGAGTGGGAACGGAGGGGACGAGAAAGGTTACTCGCTAGTTGCCTCTCCCTGAAATCTAACAGATGATTTGTTACAAAACTGCATTAATGCATATGTTAGGCACTGGCTTACGAAATGATAATGAGAAACGTTCTGAGTTTCTGTACTGAGATTTCAAAATTCTCATTTATTAGCCACACACACTCTGAACTCCTATTACTAAAGATAATAAAATACTACCAGACAAGTAAACGTGTGTTATCTATATGTAAAAATTTATCCAGCTAACACAGTTTGAGCACACATCTTTTAAATGCTGATACAGTACCTCAGCAGATAGTCTCAGTACTTGTGTTTATCTTGTAAACATTTGTGATTCATATAAATATTTAAAGTGATGAAACTTAGGTAGTTAGAGCCAGAGGTATAGAGAAGAAAGTGATTTTAAGTGTAGGGGTTTATGATCATTTTTGCTATGTTTTTTTCCCCTGCTGCCTTAGAGATGAGGCTTTATTCACTTGTGTGATCCTCCTGGCATTCCAAACAACTTATGTATGTGCCAGCACATTTTAAATCTCATTTCTGAGAAGTATTGAGGTCTCGTGTCCTGCAGGTCTCAAACCCTGTTCTAATTTTTCTTCTGTGGAAGTAGAGGTTTGGTAGACAAAGGAGATGAGCAGGCTGGTCCCACTCTCTTCCCAGCCCATTCAACTGAGCCATTCACACCACATCCTGCTACAGACCTGAGATAGCTGATGGGAAAAGGGTGGAAGAATCAGGTGATGCAGCACATAAATACAAAGAAAATTAGTCTTGGTTGTTTCTTCTGCTCGGGGAACTACTTTACTAGCTCTTTGTGCATTTGTTTGTTGTTTTGTGGTGTTTTTAACGAAAAAGAGCAAGAGGCCTAGAAAACTAGTAATTAATCACACAGTACATGAAATTCTGCAGGGACTTGGAGATGGTGAAGCAGGATCAGCTTTATCAGAGTGCACGACAGTGCATGCCACAAAGTGAAAATAAACAGCAGTATATG
>NW_009914149.1:3621-34178 GCF_000696875.1 Nestor notabilis
AAAGCTGTAAATAAAATTTGTAGATAGAAAGTTTTGTCTTTTACTTCTAGAATTCTTGGAGTATCTCAGATGTGAGAACTCTGCTAACAATTTAGAAAGAAGATAGAGATTACGGAACACAATATGGTGGTATTTTTCTTAAGAAACCATACTTATGTATATAATGTATGTACCTACATAGGTTCAGGATGTCTGTATCAAGATTTGTTTTCAATTTGAATATAATACAGTAGATGGGGTTTTTTTGTTCTTCATTTTCTTCTGGTTTCAAAATGTAGCCTTCATGGGAAGAAGGTACCCCTAAATTTCAATGATGGAAGGAGAGAATGAAGACTAGAGTATCAGGAATATTTTCTAATAGTAGAATAGGAAAATAAAGTAAAAGCAGTAGCCAAATGACAGCTTGCTAGTTCACACCTTTTACAACAATCAAATGGAAAGAGATACCATGTGTTACTCACTGTGTGATTATTTTGCAGTTGCTCAAACATGCACTAGGGAGAATAAAGGCACCATTTTGCATCCACAGGTCAGAGATCACAGTCTGTATAACATTACTTGATGTAAGTCCTGGCAGCAAGTAACTGAATTCATATATTTTTAAACTTGGGAACAAGAAGACACTAATGCCATAACTGATTCACAGAACTCAAAAGATTTTGTTAAATCTTTCATTTGAAAACCAACTTCTAGTTCCTATGGAGACACCACTGTTTAGTTTACATAGCTTCTTTTATATAAAAAGTTTCCAAAAAAACGCTTTGTAGAAAACAGAGAATCTCACAAACTAATAGCAAGTGGTCAAAGTGAAGCCTTGTAAATCTGGATGTTTGTTCCCTCCTATCAAACCTCAAGGAGGTTCAGATCACAACGTCATATGTGGCAGTGCTGTACTTTCTGTGGGCTGAGCAGGGGGTGTAGGGACAAAAAGGACAACTTTTAGTTTATTTCCTAAACTTGAACCTTTTGCTTCTTGAATCTAGGAGTGTTATGGTATAACCTGCTCAGTCATCCGAGCAAGGGGGTGTTTCTCCATTCTTCTCATGTTACCTCCTTTCTTCTAGTATATCAAGAGACATAGACAAGCACTGGGAGGCAAGATACGGACTGTCCTAGAAGAGGTGCTGCATTATGAGACCTTGCAAGATAGAATGGGAAAAGGGAAAAGAAAAATATAAAAGAAAATTATTCTTAGCGTCTATCTCCCCCTACAGATACTTATAGTTAATATTTTAAAGTGCAGTAGGCCTATCAATATTTCAACAATAGTATTGATAAATATCTACAGTACCAAAAAAAGAATTTATTTTTTTTTTAGAGTGGACCCCATCATGTTCTATCTTGCATTTGAGTCTGTCTCAGGATGGCCAAGTTTAAACCTTTTCTGTTAAATCCAAACAATTTGTACAGATTCCATTAAAGTAATTTCCACCACACACACACCCCCCAACATAACTCTGCCTCAGGGAATGTGCATATTAATTAAAAATATAGAAAAGTGCTTGTGACTTGATTATTGGTATATGGCTAGGAAGAGTTTCAGCTCAACTTTAAGTGGGCAACTGTCCACATTTCAAGTCAAGGACTTTATGGAAAACCAAATTTTTCTCTCATTTATAAACACTCTTGTTGCTCCAGAGGTAGGTGCAAGTTTATTTGGCAGGTCAATCTAAGTAAAAACTCCTGAAGGCTTTAGTACAGAGTGCTGTGAATCCAGTGCTTTCCATGAGCTTTGTGTTCACCTTATTTTCATGTAAAATATAAAATATTGCAAATTCTAGGAATTATAATGTCAGAATGCACATTTCTACAGTATGACCTTGACTGACCTGTGTAAATAGATTACTGAATTTCACCAAAACTGAAAAAATACAGCCATTCTGTTTATATGACCTTTCCATTGTTTCAGTTTGTTTCTCTCCATCCCATCCATTAATCACTGAATGGAAGTCCACTCAACATTTACTGTTACAGAATATAGTATATAAGCCACGCAGTATCACATCCTTTTAGGGAAGATTGTGTATTTTGGACAGAACAAGAGGTGTTAAAACCACATTACCCAAACAAATCTGCTCACCACACAACATTCTCTAATCATTTTCATCCTCTGTAATTCAATTAAAACAGAAATTAGGACCACGAGAAAAATCTGTATTTTAGCCAAAGAAGTTATTCATGAAAAAGGAATGGAAAGCTTAAATCTGTTGTATTGACTCCAGATTATTAACAAGCTTGGGTACCAAATCCTTTGTTTTTCAATGTTGAAAAGCACTTTTCCACATTAAATTAGCCTTGTGAGGGAAATCACGTATTAGTCACAGTTTTCCAATCAGAGGATTTTCTTTTCAACAATGGGAAAAACCTTTTCAAAGTTCTTTTATAAAAATGACAGCCCATTCATTACGAGCTTTAGCAGATATCTTTTTAGGATGCCACTATAGTTCAATGACCTGTATATAATTCTTTATATAGGCCCAAGCCAGCACAAGTGTGAATTGGTGGAAATCAAATCCACCACCTAAGAATTTGCTGGTATTTTCTCATTCACTTCCTTCACTGAGAAGGCACAAAGGATACAAGCGGGGTAATAAATTTCAACGCCAGTGTTTATGGAATGATAGCAACATGATTCATGTTTTTAATCTCAAGTAGGTTCTGCATATTCAGGATGCAGTTATGATTTTAAAAGAAAAAAATAGAGACTATTCCTTCTCCAGACTTACTTCAACTTCCCCTCCTCTTGATTTGTCTCTGTGAACTGTTTTTTGGTTTGCAGCAATGCACAAATAGGCTTCCTTCCTCCCAGTGAAGGTATCATTCTCTTTTCTTTCTCCATATACAGCGTCTTTCCGGAATCATCTACGTCTTACATGTTTTAATGCTTCCTTTTTCTCTGTCAAGTGACTATGCTTTCTGCTCCTTAAATCTCTCCCAAATTACAGCTTCTCTGTTCTGTTCCATGACCTTGGGTTACCTTTTCATTTATTTCCTTTTTCACTCATTTATTTTTTTCCAGATTTACCTCATTCTCTCTTTCCCGAAACACCTCTGTCATCAGCATATCACCCAAATCCTTCCACCTGTCGTTGCAGATGGACACTTTTGCTTATACATGTGATGGAGGAAAGGGGAAGGAGATAGTATTACCTAAGCTGCATTTTTTTGAGATCCCAGACAGGTCAGCTCACTCTTGCTCAACACATTGAGAAGAAGGCTGTAGCAAAATACCGTACAATATACTGACACTGTCTAAAGGACATCCTTTAGAAATTAGAGGCACTGAAGTAGGGAGCAGTTATAAACATGGGGTATCCCACTGAGTATTTCTTCTTGATAACAACATTCAGAACCTGACTGCTTTCTTGGCTATGCGTTGTTCCACATCTCCTTGCTTAGATCCAATTCATTTTGGTGCTGCAAGGTGTAAAACTGATCTCAGAAGGAGGTGACATATAGTGAATACTTGGAAGCTGGGTTTTTTTTCAAGATTCTCAGATAAAAAGAAAGGAAAGGGTAAGTCTTACCTGGTTTTGAGTAGGGAGTAAGTCACAAATGTAATATTATATTGGAAGCCTTCAGCAACAGTTGCAGAAGGCATAAGCTGTCCTGTCAAGAGCAGCAATGGTCTTGGGATCAGAAGGATATTAATTCAAATATCACTGGTATGACTGACCCCTCTTTTCACATAATAAAGGAGGTAGAAATCCTAGGATTTGTGTAATTCTTTGTAAACAACATGCCAAATCTCAGGGCATTTATAACAGTTTGCCCCTGCAGACTCTGTAGTGAGCAGCAGCTGGTTTCATGGACTCACATGAGCAGAGACTATTGAAAAGGTGCAGCTTGAAAGAATGCTGTAATCTTTTTTCTCTGCATGCTGACTCCCAAAGTGGCAAAATACAGTGATGACAGTGATGATGGAAGTGTCTTCGTGTAATTATGCTCTCAGCACATTCAACAATATACTGAGTACAATCAGTATGATCTGAAACAATAAAGTTTGCTACCAAGTTATAACTCATTATGTCATTCCATCACACAAATTTTCTTTCATTCTACACACAAACACACAAAAACATACACACAGAGCACCCCTTTTCTGAAGAGGTTTATAAAAAAGAACAAGACAAACTGTACCTTCAGACAGAACAATTTCTGTGCCACATAGTAGTTTTAAATACGAAGAGGGAGTGGGTGGTCTAATACTTGTTTTATGGACACAGGAAAGTCCTAGATTTATGAAAATTATTCTGTGTATGATTTCAGGAAGAAGCAATCATGGAAAGAAAATTGATATTTTAGTTACAGCAAAAATAAAACTGCAACTTAAATATTTTTCATTCAGCAATTATGATTTCTCAAACAACAGGCAGGAAGAATGTCAAGAGTGTTCGTGTGTGTTTGGAACAACATTCATGAACAGAAAGAAAGTAAAAGGAAAAAATGTCTGTAGATATTTCTCCCAGTCCAATGTTTTCAGATGTCAGAGGTTCTACTGGCTCATCAACCCCATTTCATTTACCAGGGTGTGTAAACACCACTGCAGTTGGTCCTTTGTTCAGTGCTACCAGGATGCTGTCCATCATAGCCTAACAAGTATCTTGGCATCTTTATTCTGGAGTTACTAAGTAGAAAAAAGACAGGCATGCCTCCAGCAGAAGGGTACATGCCTTTTTTTCCTACTCCAATAGTTCTAGGTGATGTCAAGACCATGGATATAACTGTAATAATTGAGATATGTTTATAAACTATCATTTCAATTTAAGAAGAAAGCAAGAGGAAGAATTCTGAACACAAAAGGAAATTTTAAGGGTTGCTTGCATTTACTAGGATCATAGGATACAGTAAGCCACTGAGCAACTACACTTGTAGATGACCTGTTCTCAAAACAAAGTTATCTATCAGGTGAGGATGGCTTACATTTCTTGGTTTTCCTCTGCATTTGGTTTGACTTAAACCAAGCATTTGTCTGTGCTTACTTTACCTAATGATTCGTGTTGTGTTGGTCTACATAAATGAACCATACTTTTCGTTATTTACTGCTCTCTCAACCTTTCAAAAACATCACCTGGAGAAATCTGCTTCCAAAGAGATATGGAAGACAGAAAGCTTCCACTAATGTACAGAAAAGGCTATCCCAGAGTTGGCATATACTTCATTTTATCCTGTGTTATTTTGAGCTTCTCCAGCAAAACAGACATGGAAAGTTGCCTGGCACTATCAGCAGTGATGATAATTGTAGTTCTATGCATAGAAGTTGTTCCTGGTCCTTTAGTAACCAAAGTACAAGGAGAAAGTATGTTGTGTCTTGTAAGTATCAGAATGTACTTCCCAAGTAAAGTTTTGAAAAGCTGTACATCACAACCTGTGTACTCAATATACCATTTCATGATAGTATCCAGAACTGAGTAAGACAGAAGTAAAAAGAATTCAAAGAAAGCATAATGGAGAATTTTTTTACTCACTTGTATCGTAAGATATAATACTATTCTTGTGCATAGTGAAAATATACACTTTATGTATGTAGCTCAGCATATACTCATGTACCATTCTCTGCAACTTTTGTATTAGATATGTATGAGATTGATTATCTAAACAATAAGTATCAAATAGGTTGCATAGACAAAGCCTTATGCCTGTGACTACACACACCATAATTCTGAGCATACTCTTGGCATTCACACTACAATAAATGAGGCGAGTCTTCTGTTTAAAGTGATGGGTAAGCATTTGCAGGAGCAGAAACAAAAAAATGGAGTCACATTTCCTTCTAAAGGCTGAATTGGCCTGCTGAAACTTTTAAAAAGACCTATGAAAAATATATTTTTATAAGTCTAGGAATTTAATATATTCCAAAGATATCCAAAACACTTTCACAAAATGGAAAGCATTTAAAGAAATACTAGGAGATATTCCCTGAGCTCATTGCTAAAAACTTAGCGATTTCCATCTCTTTGTTATTTATATAGGATTCACTCCCCTTTCCTCTACATAAATTGCTTTCTTTTGGGTATGATGCAGCAGGGTGATTCAATTCTCCTCAGTGGAAATGTGAGTGCTCTAAGAAATTCACAGGTTTTGGCTAGTAGATGTAACTAGGCCTACATTCAGCACCTAAAAAATCTTTGTGTATTTTAAGGAGAACAAGAAGGTTAGGTTTTGGGGTTTTTTTTAATAGGAAACCCTTTAAATAGGGAACAGGTTTTGCATTTGCAAAACCTATTTTTAATCTCCCTTTGCAGTGAATGCTCAGGGATAGTAATAACACTGCAATATCTTCTCAAGAATTTGGAGCTTTGCCAGTTGTCCTGGTTAAAGGTTCCATTATTTTCTACTAGCAGAGCACACAGGCATGAAGCATTCATTAGTTTATCATTATAAATTAATATATGGTATCTATTTAAATGTGGGAAACCCACAAAAATAACTTAATAATTGTGTGCTGCTTGTGTGTTAGAAAAAAAATACAGCAAATGGCCAAGAATAAATTTCCCAAGTTCTTTCCCAGAGTTTAACATCAGATCAAAACAGGTTTGTAAATACCATCTTGACACAATTCAGTTCAAAATGATGTTTCTGAAAATGTGTTTTTTTTCTGGATATATAAAAAAGCTATTTGTAATTACTGTAGTCAAAAGAAAAATGAATAATGCAAATTTTGTCTCTTTTTCAAAGATCCAAGCATGATTAACGTAGGTAAATCCATTTGTGATATAGACAGTTCATTTGAATATCTTTAGAAACTCCTAATCTCCAACCGACAAGGTGTTTCAGGACTCTTTGTTTTCATACTTTGCTAAAACATTTGAAAAAAAATGAAGCTGTTAGACTAATCCCTTCTGAAAATTGATTTGTGACCACAGTAAATTATCCTCCGTATTTTATGAGTCAATCTATTTTTAATAACTGCTGAGATAGTTAGGAAAACTGTTTTTGATTGGAGTGATCAGGGGTTTCTTTTTAAAAAGGGTATTGTTTTGTATTTAAATGCATTAAATATAAGCCATAATTGTTGGATCATATTATATACATGAAATGTGATAATATTGTGCGTTAATGTGTACTTTTATATTTTTTATGATATAATCATCCAGTATATAAACTTGAAGGTTTAACTGTTTATTTAAGACTTAATAGTGATTAAATTAATAAGCAACATCGTACATTTGATGAATCGTGCTATTATATGATTACAAAAGGAAGCATTGTGGGATGTCACATAAGGAAGCAATAAAAAGTATCTTCAATACTTAATATCATCAGTCTGTTCTTAAAGCTTTTTAGATGTTCTTACAAGATAGTTTTGGAACTGAGCATGGGCTTCTGCCTAAACTAAACAGACCTCTAAGAAGCACTTGAACTGGAGTCAGATGGACTATCTAGCACTAACTTCACAGAATCACAGAATCATTAGGGTTGGAAGGGACCTCTGGAGATCATCTAGTCCAAGGTAGGACCACTTACAGCAGTTACTCAGGAACGTGTCCAGGTAGGTTTTGAATACCTCCATAGAAGGAGACTCCACAACCTCTTGGGGCAGCCTGTTCCAGGATTCTGCCACCCTCAACATAAAGAAGTTCTTCCTCATGTTGAGGTGAAACTTTTGGTTTAGTTTATGGCCATTACTCCTTGCCCTGTTGCTGGGAACCACTGAAAAGAGTCTAGCACCATCCTCGTGGCATCTGCCTTTGAAACATGTATATGCATTAATAAGACCCCCTCTCAGTCTTCTCTTCTCTAGACTAAACAGGCCCAGCTTCTGCAATCTCTCCTGGTAAGAGAGATGTTCCAGACCTCTGATCATCCTTGTGGCCTCCACTGGACCCTCTTCAGTAGCTCATTGTCTTTCTTGTACTGAGGAGCCAAGAAATGGACACAGGACTCCAGATGTGGCCTCATCAGGGTCTAGTAGAGGGGGAGGATCACCTCCCTGGACCTGATGGCCACACTCCTCCTGATGCACCCCAGGATACTATTAACCCTCCTGGATGCAAAGGCACACTGCCAACCCATAGTCAACTTATCATCCACCAGCTTACTGTAACTCTCTTAGTTACCTGAAATATGTCCAAAGAAGTCTGAATGATTAACTATGAACAAAACCTAATTTCAATTAAAGGGAAGATTATGACTATATTTTAAAAAACCTTACTTGAAGAGAACAGCCTAAAGTCTTCCATATATTCAGAACCTGGAACAGAAGTTTTGCTTTTATGTTCCAAACTGTATTAGAGATGTGGTGGTGTGGGTGGAGTAAAGATGTGGGAGGCACGTCAATTAAAGGGTGGCATCCAGCCCTCACAGCTGCACAGTTTTGTAAGTTATAAGAAATCCGTATTCCACAGTAATCTGTGATTTTTGTCTGCCTTTTAGGCTATGTGGATGAGAGCTAGCAGTAATATTTACTGGAATTATTCAGACTTATTAGTGCAGAATGCTTCAGAAATTAAGCACGGGTAGAGTTTCTACAGAGTCAGTCCCTTTCACAGCGTGTCATTTTTTTTGCCCACCTGAGGTAATCAGTATATATCCCTTTGCTGGATTTCCTCTCTTGTGATATAATTATTTAGTACAATGTGTGATCAAATTCCAATTAATGCTTTTAATACTGTTATTCTTTCCTACAGAGCAAAATCTCAGCTGTATAAAAAATTACTGTTTCACTTAAAATTGTGTGTAAATGTCCAAAGTAGTACTACTACTGACAAGTCTGAACAATACCATTTCATGGCACCTTGAATTTTCCTGTTAGTTGGCATAGATTTACTGTAAGTAGCTGGTAAGCATGAAAAGAAACAAAAATGCAGTTTTTGTAATAATGAATCTAGCTGAATTGCATCAGGAGAAGTCAGACATTTTCATGTTACGTCAAAGCTTCAAGAAAAAACTGCTTTTCAGTTCTCAGAAACTTAGGGGCACCTAGAAATTTAAGTCTAAGTTCCCCCTTGAGCCAAAGGTTTCCTAGTGTATATTATATCCTAGGTGACTCTACTCGAACAATACACGACCCTGCTTGAATGGGGAAGGGTGGACAAGGTCACCTTTAGAGGTACCTTCCAACCTTAAGTATTTTGTGATTTTGTGATAACCAAGCTTCCAGAAGACAGTTCAAAAACAGTGAGTCAAAGTTCCCATTTAATCATTACAGACTGATGGATTTTAGGAGAATAATCAATCATTCAGATTTTGACCATGTTTTCTTTGTATGTCTTCGTGCCCTTTTTATGGTCACTTTTTGTAAATACAAGAAGCAAATTTACCTGAAGGACATACATTGGAAGTCAAGGTTGGACAATATAATTAAGAAATTCTGAAACAAATAAATTCTGGATCTTCTAGATACTTCTGCAACCCAGTTGGAAGAAATACAAACTTAGAATATTTGAACTACCAACTTCTGTTGTAACCTTTAACAATAGTCTATCTATAGGTAACTGATTTTCACGTAAGTACAGGAGAGGCAGTTCTTTTAATGTGACTGGAGGCATTTGGTTATACTGCTTCCTTATTGCTAGTTTAGGATCTGTTCTGTAAAGAAATCTACTCCTGCCAGTAGTGGCCTTCTAGCAACAGGAGAGCACTCCTTCAATCAGACCTTTCTCCAAACACATGAAAATGTTAGGAAGAAGTATTTCATATCCTAAAAAACTACTTAATGAAGATCTACTTGCCAGATGCCATAATTATTCAATGCATAAACACAGTCAAAGTCTTCTCTGGGTAAATAGTGTCAGTTTTTATCAATTCCTGCAAAACTGTTGTATAGAAAGGTAAAGGTGTGCTGTGTCAGGATGAATGCAATTCTTTAGTGTCCGGATGACTTTTGTCCAGTCATGTCTTGTGCTTGCAGAAAGCATTGATGCCTTCCAGTAGCACATAGCCATTGAAGGCAGAAGACAACAGAATAAAATTTGCTCTGACAAAGTCTAAACTTTGCCATTAATTGTTAGTTCACTGCAAAAATTTGTGCAAGTGACAGTTAGAGGGTGGTTTGTTTGCTTTTGTTTGGTTTGGGGTTTTTTGTTTTTGTTTTTTTTTTTCTTTTTGTTCAGTGCTTCTTGAACAAGGAATTTGATTTCATGCAATTCTGTTATTTCCAAAGGTGTACGAACACAGGGTCATCTCAAAATTATATGCCTCAATAGGTAACTAGCTTTTGTCCTTAATTATAGATGAGGGAAACAATTTGCTTGCTTGTAATTGTCAAACCATAACTTTATGATAGAAAAATTCCATGTGGATGTCTGCATTAAGTTGAATTGGGGGGAGGGAGCAGGAATCTGGAAATACTTGATCTTTGTCTGGGTAATCAAAGCAAAAAAAGATGAAGTGAAAGACTGGAGTATAACAAAAAGACATATTCCTGGGTTACAGGTCTTAGGAGAAAGGAGGAAAAGAGTATCAAAAACATTAGCATACTGTCCTTCACAGCCTTGAACAGAAGCCAGATTATTTAGTCTTTCTATTCTCTTGCTTCCAACAAGTGTCTGAGAAATACAGGAATAAATACGTGTGTACATCTCTCATTGATCATTCTGGATGATGACTTACTGTTTCATTTACTTTATTTGTTCAAGGAATGGAGGTCTGTGTAATGGACCCAATCAGAGATCCCAGTCTTCCTGAGAAAGTTCTTTGACCACTAAGTTTTCCAGTCACAAATCTGATTACGGGAGATGGAAGTTTGTTTGGGTTAACCATTTCACAGATGTTCATTTCTATTCTTTTCTTCATCACTGGACCACTGTCACCCTAGGTGTTAGAGAAATTCCTTCATATTCATGTACAGTTGTCAATATTGTAACATTTTTCTGTCAACAAGCAGCAACTGCAATTGGCTTATTGGTATCAAGAATTACCTTTCAAGTTGGAATAAACAGTAGTAACAAGCAAAGGCTAGAACAATCAATTTAAGGACAGATTTCTGTGTGACTCCAGCAGATTGGCAGAATGGAATTAGCAAGAAAGAGACAGGTTGATGTGGAAACCCAAGTCAGAATCTACTTTCTTGGACAGCTCTGTACTTATGGACATGACCTTGCAACTTCTGTGTTGTTAGGGTTGTTAGATCTAATAGTGTACCAATACAGAGATGACAGCCAGTTCTGTAATACTGGCAGTTAAAAAATATTCCTACAAAGTAAAATAAAGTGTGATTCGTGATTCTTAGCTTCATCCTATCAGTATAACAGAATTAAATCAAAACTGTGTGGTCTGAATACTTGATAGCAACAAGGTTCTGCATCCTGAAAAAGCTCTGGTTGCAAATGAAGGTAACCAGATAGGCACTGTTAACACAGAATAATAGAAAGTCTGCATTTAAAGAGCTCATTGAGAAAACAGAACAGCCAAAACAAGATAGCAATAAAATTTATGATCATATCAATATTAAAAATAAGCAAATTTTACAATGGTTTAAATGTGGACTGGGATTAATGAAATGGTAATGCAAATGCATGGAAAGAACATGCAAAAGGCAAAAAAGCAAATCCTAAGTAGGAATTGAAGGTCAGTTTATTCATGTTGGGAAAATCAATTCATATCTACCCATTTATCAAAGTTGGGGTCATTTAAGATACACAGAAAAAGGGTTTTTTTAGTTTTTCTCTTACCCAGACATTTTGAAATACATGAAAATATTTTAAAGGCAAGCTTGTATCATGATACATATTGTATAAACTTTCTCGTTACTTTGTAGTCATCACTTCCCGTCACACATATTTGGATCTATATTATTTGCATTTTTGTTAAGTACGTGATAGGTATACTGCAATAGCTTTTCAATTTACTAGTTTCCAAATTGTTCCAATTTGCATTTATGAATGGTCATAAAATAAAGTGATATAAAGTTCTTTTGCAGTATGTTTCTTAGTTGTAAGTCGGTCTTTCCTTTCTGTTCTTTAAAGTCATAGCAAGGCTCTGCACTCAGGGTTTATGTTTCTCCATAAATCCAGATGCAGTCAAAAGAAGTGCTGAGAATTTAAGGTCCTAAAACCAGCATGGTCCACCACCTGTTCTCAGAGAATTGAAATGGCTTTGTGTTTAGAGGACTTTCTTTTCTGTGATTTTTGTACTGTAAAGCAAATGAAAAGTTTCTGATACTTTTCTCATGTCTTCAATATCCAGAGGGGTCAGTGTGTCTGGCAAAATTTTGGTTGTAAAAAAACCCCTATGACTCTGAATTTTTCTTCCAGTTTTCAATGCTGCATTGTTAGGTTTAATCCAATCTAAACCTTGGCATTCCATAAAAAGCTTTATTTATAATTCACTAGTTGCTGTTTATTTCAAGCTATCAGAACTTCCCTTATTTTCCAGGAAAAAAAAAAAATCCATTTACTAAGGCCTGACATTTTTGAATGGAAACAAAAGTTAAAACACTTTCTGTTTTGGTAAGAAGGATTTATCTACTAGGGATTTCTTTATTACATCATCAGCTGCTAGCTGTATATACTGATGCATGTACTGAAAAAAAATCTTCCCTGAATATAGATCATGTTATTATAATACAATGTTCAGATTCTGAAAAACAGTAAAAAAGTTTTAGAGCTTTAGGAACATTAAGAAAACATTTTTAAAATTGTAATATATCTTCTCTTTTATGAACACTTCTTCGTATTTCTAGTGCATAAAGTGAATTAATGCTTTTCAAAGAATCTTTATGTGCAGTGTTAAGATAATCTTAAATAAATAAAGACATTATCACTTTTTTTTTTTAAAAAAAGACTACCTGGGAAGACTGCTGCACGTTTCCTGTGAATAGTAGGACTTACTATTTTACAGAATAGTGAGGATGTGACCCAGCAAGTTCCCTCTTCGATGCACTAGTTGTCAGTACATTCAGAAAAAGAAAAAAACCCCAACCAGACAAAAAAAACTCTCTGCCCCATCAAACAATTACAAGAGAAAGACTATTACAGCATACACTTTTAAGTGTTCTGTGATGTCTATCTTATTGTGGAATTTCCTGAGGAAAAAATCTTGACCATTAACAGTACCATTAACAAAAACTGTACCCATATATCTACAAGGACTTTATGTTTTAGATAAAGTGCTACTTTCACCTGTGCAATTATCAATAAAATTAATTTCAGTAATGTCTGATTAGCCATCTGTGTTCTATATTTCTGTAGATATATGCCCAAGGCTTTATGGACAAATGTTAAGCCTGAAAACAGAAAAAATAGTGAAGTAGAGAATGGTGAGTTTCTAAAAATATAGCAAAATTTTACTTCTTAAGTCAGAGCATATTCCCATTTGTCAGATCTGTTCAAGCATCACTTGGCTCTCTTCATTTTTCCAAAATGGAACAGTTTTTCTTCCTAGTGGGAGGAAATTTCTTCCTTGACATGAAGCCTTGATGAGCTCAGGCTAACAAAAAGAATCTTTTCTTATTCTTTTGTACTGTCATTTGATAGTGTCTTTGTCCAAGGACAGATCATCTCTTTACTGACACTTTACTTTTCTACCACCTACTTACTGGTAGACTGTTGCATGTTAGAGAGACAATTCTAGTAGTCCTCAAGGGAAAAGTATATGTTAGAATAATCCTATCCTTTTCCATATATGTGTGCGTATGCATGTGTGTATTGTTGCTTACATCTAGCATATATATGTGTCTGCATATATGGGATGTATTGTTTCATCAAAATTTCAAGATGAATCACTACATTGACAAGATGATACATTTTTTCAAATCTCTGAACAACTCTGGAAGTAGGCATATTGACATGTGTTTCAGTTGACAACGATATAGTTAGCTGATGAGTTAAATGCAGATGTGGCTTGCAATATTTTCAAACTGCAAATGTGTTTGTGGTGAGACTGCTTGTGTTAATGAGAAATGCAAGCCAAGATCTATCCTGGAACATTTTTAGGTCCCTCTGAATTTTTGGGTGTCTATAAGCAGTGATTATCATTGCTTTCTATATGTACATTGCTCTCTGTATTGCTTTCTGTATATACCTGTAAAAAAATTACATGAGATGAACAGAAGGCACAGGAGTATATTTTGGTGGGTGCATTTAATAATTTAAAAGATTAAATTAAAGAGAAGTCAAAGCCTCTTTGAATTACAGAATCAGTTCAGTTATTTTTATAGGATTCTTAATGGTATGGCATATACCACGAATGGGTAAGACACTCCAGCATTTGAGAAATCTGTTCTATAAAAACAAAATAAAAATGAAAGCATAGTTATAACTGTGAAACAGCTGTCCAGAGGCACAATGTTAATGAATTTAACCACTGTGTTTTAATAACTTTTTTCTTCAGGAGAAGGGAGTTCTGCGGATTAAGTTTTCTGAATGTAAGAATTGTCACAAAAGCCCCCAAAACCCAGTGTGTCTTGTGTTTTGGTATTTATAAGAATCAGTAAGTGCACACAAGGTAGAGCCAATATATATCAAAATAACCTCGATGTCTCTTGCTACATTTATTAGGTTCAAACTGTTCTTGCAAAAAAGTCACAATAGTCTGAATTTCAGACTTATATTTGTTGATCAACCAGAAAAGTAATACTATGTTTATAATCCATGTCAGGTAAACAAGTCTCTCTGGAAAAGAAAATTTGAAGAAGACAAAGTATATTGTGAGGGTAAAAGAAGCTGGACCTGACTCCTTGTTTCACTATATAAATGTGCATACTGGCAAAACATAGCACATTATTTAAAATTTTGGGGATGCAGAACTAATAAGAAAAAAAAGGAATTTTTATAACATTTTTTACCAGAATAATGGAAACAGTTAAGTGAAAGTGCCCAGGTGTTACAGAGAAAAAGTGCTTTGAAAACAAATTACTGACCAGTGTCCTTTTTTAGTTGCCTAAAGACACATCTAAACTGAATTAAAATAATTTTTTTAGTTTCTAAATATAATCAGTAACAGGTCTAGGACAAATAATATCCAAAATCTACAGGAAACAATACATCAAAGTAGTCCTAAGGGAGTCCTGTTAATTCTGTGTATTGGCTTTCATGTGGTATCTGGTTAATATTTGCTGCCCCCTGTAGTTTACTCTGGCATAGTTTCCATAAAATCATCTGAGTGACTAAAATGTAGAAACTCAAAACATAAACCAAGTATACTGTTTTTTTTCTACTGACAATCCTTCAGTTATTTCTATCATCCTGCCTGAACTGCTTGAGAATTAGGATGATTCTCAAATAGTTTTTTTTGTTCAAATATTATTTCACAGATTAAAATGAACAGATATTTTAAAGTACATCATATTTTAGACATGACTCTTCTGAAATAAATGCAATTTTCTTTAAAACGGCAAACGAGGCAAATAATAAAATACTTTGTAAATAGTTACAGCCTATAAACATCAACATATTTCTTATGGTTTCTTGAAGTCTGTTTTTTGGGGAAACGATGAAAAGTGGTAGTTTGGAAGTTTAGCAGGCATCTAAGACACTTGCTGAGTTTAAAATGGCCGCATCACTGGCTAATGAGATATTCCACTGTGCCCCAGAATTTAATAACCATACTGCACACCTATCAACATCTACCTAGTGTTGAAGAACAAGGGATTAAAACAGCCTAGCAATAGGTTACATGAGAAAGGAGGACTGCTGTCAGGTATAGCTCAGGGATTTTTAACCCAGGAATGCTAGAACCAGCTCATGATGATCACATTCCTGAAGGCATTATGACATCCTGGAGGTGTTATGAGGCACCTAAACAAGGGATGTTTGTACTTGTTTTTGTTTTAATTTAGAGCAAGAAATCTCTGAATTCTGGAAAACTAGAATCTTAAGAAGTATGTGGCACATTGTTCTGCAAAATATTAGGTCTTGTGAAACAAGTATTTATAGATAACAGTCAAAAAGAATGACATCTCAGTTTAAAAACTGCATTCAATGAGTTCAAACTGAAAACCTTCCAAACAGTCAATATGAATTTCTCTCATTTACAAATGGCAAGTAACGAACTTAAAAGAAAAAGTGGGAGCAGATATGAAAAAAAGGCCAAAGGCGTCAGCCTCTGCCACAGATCAGGACACAATAGCAAATATAATCTGATTCAGGAAACTGATGGAACAGATAAAAGTACCTTGAAGCTGTACTTGACCTTCAGCAAAGATGGACATGCCATGCTTAAGGCAAAATCAGCAGGTGAGGAATAACCTAGGCAATTGAAAATTGGTCTGTGCTCGCAGAGTTCATTAATCCCAAATGCTAGGCCTGACCAGCTTGCAGACAGAGCAGTGCATGGCATGCTTTAACGGATGAAAGCACAAACTTAAATGTCAGCACTTGATTTACAGAGATGTAGACTTCCTAGCAAATGTACCAAAGGTAGAAAGTTGTCTTCAAAAACAAAATAAGCAAAGTAGAAGAAAGGAAGAGGGATAGAAAGCAAGAAGAAGGAAGAATGCTATGTAAAAGTCTGCATTTCAAATAGTGTTTCAAGAACTTAAAGGTTAGTACAAATACTAGTGAAACATGCTCCCTTCATGTCTTCTGCATGCTTGCCTGAAACTGCTGTTGCCAGTTTATGGTTTAGCATGTCTATTATATATAAAAAAATGGTTGCAAAACCAAATTTTAGATATACGCTGGAAAAGATTAACAAAGTTAAAGATGGCACTTTAAAATAGAAGAACTCTTACTGAGTCATACTTCTTATGCACAACCAATTTATCAATCCATAAACCTGAACTTCAGATAAAGGTCATTTTGATAATTTGTTCTCACCTACTGTGTAACAGAGGCAATTTCTCTCCCCCAGTTCTGCTTCATGCCTTTGCACCGCCTTAGTAAAAAACACACCTTTTAGAAAAACATTTGATATTTATTTGAAAGTCTGCTGTATGGGAAGTCCACAATATTCTTACATAAGTAATTTCAGTGTCTGAGTAGCCTTGCTGCTTAAAAACGGGTCTGTTCTTTCTCATCTCAGATTGTCTTTTCAGTGGCTTCGAGACGCCAGAATTTGACACCTGTCACTATCAAAGATCTTAATTTACAAACTTAAGAACTACAGAGAAAACAGAACTGAAAAGTTCCCTCTGTTTAAACTTTTGAGATTTTTCTAAGGAATATGTTAAAATTACATTGCACACATGCTACCTATTTCATAACAGAATTTTTTTCTAGCATTTTGCATGCATTATTATTTGCAACATTCCTCTACCATAACCCATGCTTTCCTCAAAGCCCTGTGATGAGTTGCAGAATTCTCAGGGAATTCTAGGCTTAATTTGTGTGTTAGAAACCATTATCATGTGTGAAAGTATCTTTCTTAATATAACATGGTGTCATTCATTTAGGGCCGTTATCATAGTGTTTTTCCAGAAACAAGTGCTGGGTGGTCCTCTGGAATACTGGGAGTCTCTTGTTTAGTAGTGAAAAATTATTTTTCTACACCTTTTCTTTGAAAGTTGTTAAGAGTGACTATATAAAATACTGTCTATATGCAGAATTTGATAGGAATAGATTTAGTTTGACTTAGACGGAGGGAAAACAGGAACTTCAGATTTAAAGAATTTATTTTTTATATAAGGTTTCCAAGAAGATTTTTAAAATGAATAGAAAAAAATGCTTTTGTAAGTTCTCTGAGAGTAGTTCAGGACCTGAGGGATAATAGGGCAAAAGTCAGAGGAGACAGACAAATACTGCCATAATCATGATAACATGCACCACATTCCTGATGGTGACATATATTGAACAAATGTACAATTATTTGGACTGATTAGAACAATGCTTTGGGAACCCTCAAAAATTATGTATGTCATAATCATATCTGACCATTCATAGAGCAAATATTTTTTAGCTGTGCATTTCACTTTCATGTGGTTAAATACTTCAACTAAGATAATGAGTTGACTGTCCTGCAAACTAAATAAGGATAAACAGAAAATTAAATGTGTGAATTCACGTATACTGGCGATATTTCCTATTTGGTAGTTCATCCTTGTTATTTCTTTAGAGACTATTGGGAAACTAAAATTGGATTTCCCTTACCTGTCATGTAAAAGGCAGCCATTTTCCAGTCACTTACTCTGGCGTTGCATCAACTGAAAGATTTTTGGCAAGAGAAGCTTGACATCTTTCATGCTCAGAGTGCTTCTCAAATAATCCCCATCAAAGTACTTCTCTGCTATGACACATAATTTACTTGGCATTAATAACTTCCATGGTGTGAAGAAGAAATTTCTAATATTATTTTTACTAAATGCATGTTTATGAATGTGTAAGAATGTACTTATGTTTAGTAACAATTAGGTTTTAAAGAAGCATAGGTGAATAAATGAAACTGAAGAACATAAGGCCAGAATGAAGTGGAACCTAGAAACAGTTACAAGAGGTTTAAAAATTACCTTAAAACACATTTGAATTAACTTTTACTTAAAAGAAAATAAATCAGATTGTTCCAAACATGTTTTAAGAAATTGAAGCTTATTTTTAGTAATGGAGTGAAAGCCTGAAGCCTCTAGAATGAGGTTTCTTTTCAAAATAACAATACCATTCAGCTCTGATACGTTTTACTTGATCAATGAATTATAGGTTCACAGTACTTGACAAAGGACAAAGTGTAACATGACAGCAGTAGGTAAATATTTTTCAGAGTTTTTTTTTATATTTAGGTTTTACAACATTAATCTTCAAAGGGAGAGAATGCTATGGTGCAAGAAACAAGTAAATAATTAAGTCACTCAAGAAGATTCCTGGCACATAAATACTGGGAAACAAATGATAGTGCTAATGGCTTATTTGTAAAATGCAGTGTCTGTCTCTTTTTACAAAGAAAAGACAGTCACTGACTTGAGAACTTTTTTTTTTTTCATTATGTGTTTTGGTCCCTGACTAAGTGCATTTCTAAGTATCAGGAAATGCCAAATATAGAAAATAAATGTTTTACTCATTGTAATATAATCTGTCAATGTTTGCATCTTCAGGAAATGTCATAATTGATGAATAATATATATAAAATATTCTTTAATAAATGACAGTGTGGTAACCATTTTGTGAGATTCAGTGCAGTACTGAGTAAATACGTATTTTTATTGGACAGTATTGGCCACTTTTCCCTGAATATTCTTCTAGATCATAGATCAGCAGTTTTGATAACAGTTTTCATCCACAGGTTTGGAAGTGGAAATGACACTAAGCAGGCTTGATTTTTCAGTTTAGAGCTGATGAGAAAAGGTAATAAAAATGCACTGGAAGGACTTGACCTTTTCCTTGTTCTCTCTTAACTCATAGGTATATCAAAGAATAGTAATAA
Organism: Nestor notabilis; assembly: GCF_000696875.1. Classification (NCBI taxonomy): domain Eukaryota; kingdom Metazoa; phylum Chordata; class Aves; order Psittaciformes; family Psittacidae; genus Nestor; species Nestor notabilis. The sequence continues at coordinate 22,855 of NW_009914149.1, forward strand.
AATTAGAATTGTTAAAAAATATAATAGCAACAACAATAGCAGTAATATACTATAATTAGGTTTAGATGTTAAATTGCACTGATGGACATTTTTAAATAATAGCATTTTCCATTGTAATTTTCATTATTTACAACAATTTTTAGTTTTCAGTTTATTAAACAGACCAAGTGCCTGAAATAATAGCTTTGTGTTTTCAGTTCATCTTTTCAGAATAAAAAATAAAAAAAACAACCAACAAACAAACAAACAAACCCACAAAAACCCAAAAAACCCCTCACAACATGGATCCAGGTAATTGCTAAATAGGTAAAAATTGCTTGTGTTTGGTAAATTTTATGTAGTGGGGATGATATAGGAAAGAGAAAATGCAAGTTGCAGAGGAGTGGAGGTTATATCTTGGCATGGAAAAGGGGAGATGCTGGAGCTGTCTAGTCATATTAGAAGAAAGATGTCCTGGAGAAAAAATCCCACCTATAAATACTTGTCCATTCCCATATTTTTTGTTCTTCCTTCTCCATGTGTTTGTTTCAAATACAAAAAAATTTTAATTTAGATCCCTAAAAGGAGTACGCAGACATCCAAAGAAGTAATGAAATCCTTCTGCAGGACAAACCCAGAGGTGATAATTTAGAAGTTGTTCATATTTAAGAAATCTACATTTCCTAATGGCTACATGCCACAATGCACAGTGTGTCTTCAAACCCTGTATACCTGGGAACACTCAGAAAAACCAAGTGAAGTTGTGAGGATAAGTATGAATAATTAATGTGTGATAGATGCTGTGAAAATACTTGCATTCAGAAGTACAGCGATTTTAGAGGACTATAGCTTAATTCTTGTTCAAGGATGAGTGAGAACATCGAAACAGAGGTTTCATGTGCTATAATTGTATATCTTAGTCTTTGTGCTTTTAGTAGACTTGTCTTAACTTTTTTAAGCATTCCAGGTAAAAAAGTCCTTCAACTACCAGATCTGTAATTTGTTCTAAACCATGGAGTATTTGTAATTTCTACCACACACAATAAAGACATTTATGAAAAAACTATGCTTCCATTTAGAAAAGGTTTCTGGCTGAAGAAACTTACAAATGTGAACTGAATGTACATCAGGAGGCAATTAAAGAAATCAGTAATCTGTCACTTTAATGAATTTAATGTTTTGTTTGGTATTTTTGTTTTTCTAAACAATCTAGTTGTTTTAGGGGACTTGGTTAATTTTTTATTATAGACTTGATTATCTTCTTCATCTGTTGCATTACAGGTAAACATTGGCAGCACCTCTGGGACTTTGCAGAGCTTTTTACCCAGCATGTACTCTGTAGATTTATTCTGCAATAATAAAGTCAAGGTGTACCCTTTAGTGTCCATTATTATCTACATTAGATTTTTTTACACATGCTAATAATGTTCAATAACACATCTTTAAATTCTAGAGCCCAAATACCAAAGGGAACAAAATAAAAACCACTTTTACCTAGTACATGCTTGTATTTCTAACATAGGATCATAGAACTATTTAGGTTGGAAAAGACCTTTAAGATCATTGAATCCAATCATTAACCTAACAATGCCAAGTCCACCACTGAACCATGTCCCTAAGTGCCACATCTACATGTCTTTTAAATATCTCTAGAGATGGTGACTCAATTACTTGCCTTGACAGCATGGTCCAGTCCTTAATAAACCTTTTGGTGAAGAAATTTTTTCATCGCTTTAAGCCTCACCTGGTGCAACAGGAGGCCATTTCGTCTTGTTCTATTGCTTGTTACCTGGGATTAGGGACTTAACCCCCACCTTTGCTACAACCCCCTTTCAGGTAGTTGTAGAGAGCAGTAAGGTTTCCCCTGAGCCTCCTTTTCTCCAGACTAAACAACCCCAGGTCCCTCAGCCATTCCTCATCAGACTTGTGCTCCAGACGGTTCACCAGAATCTTTGCCCTTCTTTGGACCCGCTCCCGCACGTCAATGTCTCTCTCGCAATGAGAGGCCCAGAACTGAACACATGATTCGGGGTGCGGCCTCACCAGTGCCAAGTACACGGGGACGATCACTTCCCTAGTCCTGCTGGCCACACTATTGCTGATATAAGCCAGGATCCTATTGGCCTCCTTGGCTACCTGGGCACACTGCCACCTTCCATTCAGACAGCTGTCAACCAGAACCCAGGCCCTAATCCACCAGGAAGCTTTCCAACCTCTCTTCCCCAAGCCTTTAGCATTGTTGTGGCCCAAGTGCAGAACCCAGCACTTTGCCTTGTTGAACGTCATACAGCTGGCCTCAGCCCATCGATCCAGCCTGATCCAGCCCTCTGAAGAGCCTTCTTATCCTCCAGAAGATCAACACTCCTGCCCAAGTTGGTGTCATATGCCAATTTACTGCACTTTGAAATTTTAATAATTCCTTTCCGCTCTCTAGTAAGGATATTTTCCTCAAGACATTTAGATAACCTTAATAGATGTTTCGTAATTTCTTACATATTTTTAATGTAATGCTGGTTCCCTGTTATTCTTAAAACAAGCAGAATATTGCCGTTACTTATATTAAGATAAAACATGTTATCCAAATAGATTTCACTTTAGTATAGACTGGTAGAATATTAGATAATGTAACATGAACCACCTCACAATGGCAATTGCTTCATGATAAAGCAGAGGGAAAACAGGAAATTGAAAAACTCATTTACATGTTTTACTTTGTTCCTTAAAATTCTGTGGAGCTGTGATCAGTCTGACCAAATTTAATGCTACAGCAAAAAACCACACAGTGCTACAATCACAGCACAATACTACCTATAGCTTTCCCTCTGGAGAAACCGTGCCATGGGCAGGGTTTCTCATTTCATGCATAATTTACAAGTTGCTGCACTGGTTCTGTGAAGACATGTTGCCTGTCTCACTAACACAAAGTTAGGAAGAAGTAGCATCTTTCCCTTCTATTGTTTTGAAGATGTATTGCACTAGACATCACAGCCAGTTTCCTGTTGGCCTCTACTTACAGTAAAACACCAGCTATATTTATACTAGCTAAAATTATAACTGCAACCCTTTATAGTCTATTCTTGAGTATGAATGTTAAGAAGGTTAGATCCTTCAGCAAAGCTTTGTCTGTCAGGTGCTATAGGCTACTACTCATTTTATCTGACTAAAAATATCCAGTAGAGACTGCAAAACTTACATCCTGAGAGGAAGCTCTGGAATGCTGCCAAATCTGTCAGGTGTTTTTTTTGTTTGTTTGGGTTTTTTTGGTTGTTTTTTTTTTTTTTTGTTTCGGTTTTTTGTTTGTTTTTTTGATTGATTGATGCTTCTGAAATGCCATTCAACAAAAATCGGTGTGAGTTATTCTGACTTTCACCACTCAGCATCAGCAGTATAATAGCTTAATGATAGCATGAGACTCAGGGCACAGACCTGAGACAGGCAATCACAGCAGTATCTCATTTTCACCCTGGTCTCCATCCACTGATAGAACATTTCAAGCACTAAAACTAATGCTGAGTTAAAATGAGTAAACCATTGCCATCAGCCAACACAAAGCATTACTGGACCTCACCTTTATGTGGAGCAGAGTAGAACAGGATTTCTAATTGCTAATTTCACTGGACTAAATCCATATAATCATGTTTGGATACAGCTGACAGTGTAAATGAAGTTTAGGTAGGGGCTGAGCAGGGGACATACACTTAAATGTAACTGAAGTTTTACACTTTGGGTCCCTAGAATCAAATTTGTAATGTTAATGGCTTAAAACACAGGTCTTGTTTATCCCTATGATTTGGGATTGCTCTATATATGCCTAATGTGGGCAGTGTTTGTTGTTGCCCAATTAAGTGAAAATTTCTATCTTAAGTTGGTTTCTTTAATAATACAGCATAGTTTAAAATGCAAGACTCTTAAACTATTGACTAAATTCCCCTTTGTATTGTCAGGAATATACTGGGCCGAACCCCAAAATGGTCGTTAAAACACCTCAGTAACTGTAATGTCAGTCTCAGTAATCAAGTGTAATCAAGTAAAAAGCATCACTAGCACACTAAGGACTTGGATATATCTGCTATACTTTTGATCTTTAGTTAGTTTCAGAGAGAATGTGGCAAAATGTGGATATCTGGATATCTTGTTTAATTACTCCTTTTTTTTTTCCTTTGTATATGGTCTCAGAAATGAAAGCTTTATATTCATTTGAAATGTACTTGGCATTCACCTATTTTTCTTTCTCTGAAGTTAACAATTTTTTAGAGACATGGAGAGATGCAACCACCTCCCCACTGTGTTTCCTCCTGTCAATACGCTGCAAAGCAAATGCCTACTTTGGTTTTGGATTCTGTAGAAATTGGGACTGTGCAAGCTCCACACTTTCCCTTTCTTCTCACTGCTATCGTCACTGATTTTGTTTTACAGTTTCTTTTTGCCACAACATAGCTTCTTACTGCTTAGGAGGTGAAGAAAGCGATGGGTCATTTTAAGGAGCCTCATCACTCCATGATTACCATGCAGCAGCATACACAGAGCCCCATAAAGGAAAAACACTCCTCTCTCCAATAATTCTTTTCCTGCATCAGAGAGCAAAGAACAGCACAGATCAAAGGTAGTGGAGCACAGTAAGAGCAGATGCACAATAGGACCATTATTAAGCACTCTCAAAAGCACACGTACTACCAGGAGAACACACCAGTATTAGTCAGAAAAAATAGATGAGTGGAGATAAATAAAGTAAAATCTCATATGTTAATGTGAGATGTCAGAAATACCCCTGAATCACCATACTTCATAACCCTGTAGGCCACATTATTAATGATTATCGCTTACGTAACCATTACCGCAAGTTTCACTGACCTTGACAGCAATGCAGTAATCACAACTTCGAGTGTCACTTAAGAGCTTTTACAGTGTAATGTGACAGGCAGATAGAACATGAAGAAATTCTTCTACTCGCTATTCATAGATATACGGGATTGTATAAGCCTGTTACCAAAGAAATCCGTCTCACGTCAGACTTCATTTTTATGAAGTTTTCTGACAATATTGCAGATTTTTACACTATGCTGATACTAGATTTAAGTGTATGAATATCCTTCATACATTTCCTACTCAGCTGTTTCTCTGATCTTTTCTGCAACATTGGAGGAGCTTGAGCCACAGTGACTGCTTAGGAGCATCCATAGTTGGCATCACTAAATCTAAAAAATATTTCATAAGTCCACTATATTACAGAGTTGCTGTTAGACCTCTATAATCAATGTAAAGAGCTGGGTGATTGCAAAAATAACTTGGCAGAAAAACCTGAGGGAGTAAATTTCCAAGATCAGGAAGTTCAGTTCTCTCACAACTGACATAGCTACCCAGATCCATAAGCAGTCTCATACAGTATGAGGTACTCTGCCTGTATCAATGTGGTCTGTCCTTTGGTTTGCTTATGACCAGCTCTTTGCAATGTGCTTCTTTGTATCTCTCATAAACAGATGGGGAGATACACTGCAGTCACATCCCAGGAGTTGATGAACACCCAGAAGTATGAGCTCCTATGCTGTCTTGAGGTTAGACGGTGGACTGCACATTATACAATGCTAGTACCAAAAATTGAGGCAGGACTTATTCTTTTAAAAGGGTTGATGGTCCCCAGATGCATTCTTCATATTTGGAAGAAAGATATGAAGGGGAATCAAAAAGATCTGAGCTCCAGAGCATCAACCTGAGATTATTCAAAACCAGAGCTGCTTCTTCCTAAAAAGCATTCCTAAACAGAAATCTTCTGCTCTTCCACTGAGGCCATGGCTCCAAGGAAAAAGCAAGAAGAACTATCTTTCACTATCTAAAAGGTTGTCTGAGAAAGGTTTTTATTCACAAAGTAATAAGAAAGGCCTTTCTTAGGAGATGATATACAGGATTTTTAAGAGTGAGATATTAACCTGACCTGGTTGTCAGGAAATGTAAAGAGAGATAGACAAGATGAAGATCGCTGCATAGTGGTATTGCATATTACTTGTTAGAGGGGTAAAGAACAAGACCTAAGAAATAAAACCCCTGATAATGCAATGGAAAAGCTGTCTGATTATTGGCTGAAAGCTAAAACTGACATGATTTCCATGCCTGTAGATACTGAAACACATTTTGGGAATAATCACTATTTTTTTAATTTATTTATCTTTATCAAAAACAAGAAAAAGAAAGAAAGAAAGAAAGAAAGAGATTGAAACTCAAAGAAACTAAACAAGTTCAATTTAAAATAAATGAGACTTCATAAATTTTCTATTTCCTTCTGGAAATTTTTACTAAAGCTTAGAAGGAAAAGAAGGAAAATAAACTGACTCCTGTTTCATGAGATCTCACTATTATGAAAATTGAATTGAGATTTTTCTCTTGGGAGAAAATAGATGGGAAGTGGAGGGAAAATTTTGTGGGTGAAGTTTGACACATTGCTGTTGTAATTTTTAAGAGTACGTTCAAGAAAGGTGTGGTACTCACAGGATTACAGAAATCTTACTACATATGAAAAGTTTCCTATTATATTGTTTGATGGTTACATTCTGTAACACAGTAAAAGAATTATCACGACTATAAAATGTGAAGTGTCTGGCTTTCACCTGTTTATTAAGTAGCACTTTCATAGAGAAATCTATTTGCAATTTTAAAAATATTTACTTCTTTTATCTGATTAATTTGTGCAGCATGATTTTCTCTCAGTAGAAGACTCCATGGAATCATTGCCAACCAATTGAATCTCCACTGCACAGATAATTTTCCCAGTTAGACATTTAATTTGATTTTCCTACAACAAAATATTATTTCTGTTTGTAATTTGGTTTACTACCAAGAAAATAAAAACATAAAAACATTTTAGTTGCACATTACCTAAACACTAGTTAGGTTTTTTTCTAAATTAACCATTTTAATCTTTGTTATGAGACACAATTACTAGAAATAAAATAATAGTGAGGCAGTTTTTGCCTTAATTCTTGATTTAATTAGAGACTGAGGATAAAAATGATTTTGGTATTTTTAACAGTACACCAAAAAATAAGAAATCCAATGCAATCTGCAAGATTTGTAGTTTATTTAGATGCTTCTCTGTTTTTATGATGCATATAATCATGTAGTTCTGCAAGACATCTATTCATAGGTGTCGATTGTGGCTGAGCTGAAGTTGTCATTGGTAGCTGAGGACTACTCAATCACTGAAGAAGAATCCACATTCTTTAGGATTAACTGTGTTTTTTTGTCCTTCATGCAAAAAAAAAGCAGATGCTTAGAAGGCAAAAGAGACCCCCTAGAAACAGAAGAAAAGAGAAACCCAGAGAAATAAATTCTCGGTTACGATTCTTATGCCAGCATTTCTTGTACATCAAGTCAAGCTCACATATTGTCTGGATTTGTAGGAAGGAATAAGTATTTATATATATTTCCAAGTGGCAACATTGACATATATTTCCAGATGTTGCTTTTTCTGCAGATAGACACATCAGCATTGAAGTATAACATTTTTTGAGTAGCTAAGGTAATAACATTGTTTATTTATTTTTGGACATTGTTTCTGATCACTTCTTTATATTGATTTGAGAAACTGTAGTTTAAAAATAATCTATTGGAATGTACCTTACAAGATACTGATGTTAGAGGTCATTCATTATGACAAGAACATGAACTGCAATTTAGGGCAATTAGTTTTGCCTAACTGCAATAAGCATTCTAATGCAGCAGGATATCCATTAAATGCTATAATAAGTCCACCTGAACACCACCTGTTTTAACAGTGATCTAGATCTAGTATTGTAAATTTGTAGTCTGCTGGTCTTGCTTCCTCTCATTCTCCCAACAGACACTATGTCTCCAACTGAATGTTCTTCCATAAACTGAGCAACAAAGAGGTACCAAAACCAGAGCCAGGAATAAGTGGTAGCAGAAAATGCCATACTATGCAATGGAGCAAGCACTGCCAGCTTTGTGATTATTCTTAGAGAAATGGTGCAGTGCAGGCCCAGGTACTATAAGTACTAAACTTCTAATGTGAGTTTGAGTATGTGACCTTGCAGGACCCTTGCTTTGAGTCTCCTCCATGAGCAGCACCACATATCAGGATGAGAGTGCCTCATCCTGAGAGGGTCTCCCATCTTTCATGACCAGCGTTCTTTTTTATACTTCAATAACACTCATGTACTCCTGTGCTCTGTAAAGCAGTTTTTACTTCTGCTTTACTTTTCTCATTCACTACAAAATGTACTGGTCTGTGTTCTTTCTTTTTAAGCTGAATGTTGGACTTCCTCTCTACGCAAAGTCCTTGTAAGATCCTGGCTGTGCTTTCTCAGGTGGGTTTCTTGGTTTCCCACATATAACATATACAATCTTTGCATCTTAACAAGGGAAGTGCTCGCAACCTGCCCCACACAAAAGTTCTTTTTTTCTGCCGTATTTAAAAGACTTCTGAAAACTGCAAACTATAAAATCATTAGTTATATAAAGTTCGGTCCAGTAGTAGCTACACCTTGCTGTACTGTCATTGAAGGAATCTACATTGCCTTTTTACAAAAACATTACATTCGGATGTGCTTTGATACATTGTTCTCTGACAAGAAAACACATGAAAGATTGAGGTGCTGAATCTCATGTTAACTTTGTAGTTGGTCTTTTCCTCTGGCTCAATAATTTTGCCCTCACAAAAAAAAAACCCAGTAAAGAAGCTCTGAAGCTCTGTATAGTTCACTTATTTGGTATCACATTACATACCAAAATGTAGGGTCAGTCTAGTACCCACTTATTCCAATTAAAATTTAATATTGATTTTAATAACTGTGGGCTGTGCACCTAAGCAGAAAATTTAACAGGAAAATAAAATGGTACAAATCTGACCATGGATCTGCTCTGACAGTGTCTCATGTCCCCAAAAAACAGGATCAAATCAGAAATTAAAATAAGTTAGCAGGCTTTTCTCTTGATAGTTCATATAAGATTCACCATCCCTGAAACTGTTCAAAAACCTTGTAGATGAGGCCCTTAGTGACATGGTTCAGTGGTGGACTTGGCAGTCCTGGGGTAAAGGTTGGACTTGATGATCTTAAAGGTCTTTTCCAACCTGGTCGATTCTATGATTCTATGACTGCTTCTATATGACAAGGCCAATACATATCATATTAGTAAAGAGAAATGTAAACAGTTACAAAGATCTTAATGACACACAGTCTTTCCCTCACACACATGGCTGCAGGAAATAGAATATTTTTTTTTTCTTAGAAAAGAAAATGTAGACTCTAACTGATTCAAAATTCAATATTTTGTACCTTTCAAACTTTATGATCATAGAAGAGAATCCAACAATATTTTCTTTTTTTTTTTTTTCTGAAACATCCTGGTTTGTAAATATATTAAAAATAGGTGGAACAAAAACCCCTCTACAAAGAATCTGTTTCACATTTTCTACGTCCATTCCTGGCTGGACAAATAGACTTGGGTGTACATTGTAACAAACAAGTTTCAAAGCAGGTAACAAGAAAAAAGGATAGAAATGATAAAAAGTATGATAACTTTTCTTAGCAATGTTATCACCAAAGTCACTGGGAATAGATGATGCAAACATCTGCTAGGAATGCTACATATCTCATCTCCTGCCTTCATATACAGGGTGGGCTAGACCACCTCTCAAGACGCCTCCCTTCCTCATGATTCTTGCCCAGGTTCTTTGGGTTTTTTGAGACAAGTAGTGGCTTATTAGACAAACAGTTACTAAAGATGCTGCATATGTGGGAAGAAAATTCCTGTCATTGTTCAGATGAAATCTGAATTTCTGAAAAGGTCTGCCCTGGGGCAATATCCTGGGCTGGGTTTGAGTAAACTGACGTTTAAAGCATTTTCTGTTTGTTCAGTTTTGTCTAAAGTTTATTGATTTGTTATTTTTTTTTTTTTATTTTCTGTCAGTAAAGGTAAGCCCTGAAAAAGAGGTTACGTTTTTACTCCAAATGTATATTCTTTGGTTTAGAACAGGTTGGAAAGACAGGAGCAGATGGATAACATTTGGGACATTTTGTCAATTTATCTGTTAATAAGAGAGACACTCACACTGGCTGCATTTAGTGAAATAATTCTGTCTCCATCACTGCCAGAAGTCCTGAAGAAGTCCTCTGAGAATTCTTTTCATGGTGGACAGCTGAGGTAAAAATAGTAATATTTGAAACAGCCAATAACCATACCACAGGTCCTTGAATCAAGACCTTTGTAGTGATAACATCTGGTGTTATTTCATCACAGAGTCACCTTTTTACCAGTAATAAAGCATACTTAGCTTGCCCAGACAGAATTAATGCAACATATGACTTACAAAATCTTTTTCTACTACTTCTGAGAAATGAAGCAAATGTATTACCAGGTGGTTGCAGTTGCGGTTGACCTAGTTGGTGTGAACCTGCCTGTCACTACTTTGTGTTCTCTGATGTTCCTAAGATATGTGTTGTTATGTGGTATGTAACTATGATACCTTGAATTTCTCGTTTAACATCGGGCCATAGAACAAGGCAGCAGATTAAAAAATACTGTATGCAGTGGAAATAAAATAGAGTTTTAATTGCATTTTGTAATTCAGATTAGCTATTTGGAAATGCTAGGATATGTAAACGATTATTATCACAATTTTTTTGAAAACTTAACTTTCCCGTTCTTTGAAAGCATTGTAAATTACAAGAATACATTCTAGCCACATATTCTAGCACACTGTAAGTCAACACCAGAGTATGTGAACAAAATGTAGTCTCTTACATCATCAGATGATGTACATAGAACAAAACTGCCAATATCTCTGCTTGCATGCAGCATTATTCCATGTTTTAGCATCATCAACATGATCAAATGATGCTGCCAAATAAAAGCTAATTTTTCTTTATAAGTACTTAGAGATTGCAACAATGTGCAGACATGCTATTTGGCATATTTTTCAACATGCATGGATGAAATTATGAAAGTCAAAGCTCAGATGTTGAAATTAGTGAGTGAGATGAAAGACAATGAGATGAAAGGCTGATGAAAATGTGGGTCCCCTACTCAATGAAGAAGTGAACTTAGTGACAAAGGACGGAGAAAAGGCTGAGGTACTTGTACTTGTTTTGTATCATTTTTGGTGATAAAGGTCTGCCAACTCATTTCCTGATTTCCTGAGCTTAGCGAGTATAGCAGTACCTATAACAGAAGATAGAGCAGAGAATGCTTAACCCACCTGGACATGAGACAGAGGGTGTTGGTACTGCTGACCAATGTCATTGAAAGTCTGCTTCTGCCATCTTTGAAAAATTAGGGAAAGGTCCTGATAGTTGGGAAATGCAAGCGTTGCACCCATCTTTCTCTAGGGAAAG
>NW_009914149.1:34209-39448 GCF_000696875.1 Nestor notabilis
TGGAGGAACTAGAGGCTGATTGACATTCCTTGATCTCATGGAGGATGAATAAACAAGTCTTAAAGCCCTTTCTGGGCACTTGAAGAACAAAGACATGACTGGGAACTACCAGTGCAGGTTTGTCAAGGGCAAATTATACCTGACCAACCTGATAGACTTCTATCATGAGATGACCAGCTCAATGGATAAGGGGAGAATGGTGGATTGTCTTTATTAAAGACCTGATGACCTGGGTAATGTCTGTGGAAATTGTCAAATTGAGAGGAAAAGGGTAATACACTGGAGGGCAGTGCTGCTATTCATAGAGGCTTCAAATTGCTGGAGGACCCTGTGAATTTTAGCAGAGGTAAATGATTTTGTCTTTTATGGCCAATACCTGTAGGAACACTAGAATTTGCTCCAGTGCCTTAATTTTTATCTTAACTCTAAAACCAAGGCATAGTCTCTTTTAAGAAAGACAGTAGTGTGATCAGCTGTTGTCATTGTATGGTTTGCTGGAACACATTTTACAAAACATCATCTATCTACAGATCTGCCTTAATGTTATTATTCTAAGACAACACAGACAGATGATTCACATTTTGACAATCCTATTTCATGCACTGTCACTCATCTCAGACAACTGCTTCAGGTGCAGAAGCTCTAGTATTTGATTTTTAATACTTTAATAATATTGTATATTCTTATGTGGCTGGCACTTAACTACAGTGCCAGTCCAAGTATTCCTGCTAAAACAAAACTAAAATCACAAGTATCACTAACAATACCTAAAGATCTTACTTGATCTCATAAAACCTGTGCCTCCTTTCTCTTGGTAGTTTAGCTTTCTGCCAATATTCTGCTTTGAGTAAATGCTAAGACAGAAATAAATGAAAAAATGAAAATAAAAATGGAACAAAAAGCCTCTATTGGAAGTGGTCTGTCCCTGCTCTCTTTTTATTATAGGCTGTAGCAAACCCTTTCCAGTGCCTTGGAAAATCTCTTCTTTCATTAATGGACCAGATGGTTTCTGCACTTCTTACATGCAAGGTCAGCAACATAATCTTCATATATCTTCCTTCCTTTACTGTCCCTTAAGGCTATGTCTTCAAGTAACTCCCACAACTTTATTCCCCATCTCTTGCATTTCCTCCCAGACCACACTTGCATGATTTCTCCTAAAGGTAGTTCTACAGCTGCTATGTGTTTTGGGAATGAAATTTTCCAAACAGATTCAAGAGAAGATTACAGATCAGAAATACAGGGTATAGTATATGAAGCAAATATGAAAAACTGTTTGCCTATGTATCTACTTCACACAGCAGAGCTCATATACAAGTATGCACTCCCTGAAAAGTTTTGGAGGTGAACAGAAATAATTAATATTTATTATTCTATATTATTTAATTCTGTGTCAAATACTTCTATCCACATATGCCTGAATGCTCAGTTGGTTTGTCTGATTTTAGCAGAGACATGCTGGATCAGGTCTTGGTTTAGAAAAGCATTGACTAGGTCTAGCATTGGGTTAATAAAAACATACTTTGTCATATAAATATATAATAACTATACAGTTCTAGACAAAGAACAAGTGGTTTTCAGAGCTGGAGACAAATATATTTCACTTTCTCAGAAGATAATGCAATTTGGCTGATGTCCTCTTTTCTGGCAATTGCTGGAGATGAGCTAAAGGCTGCTTCTTTTGATATCTTATTTGGATAACTCAGTGCCCTTCTAGTGTCAACGCTAGATTGCAACCCAAGTGCTAATAAGAAGTTTAAAACTAGGAAATCTGGGATCAGACGAAAAATGCTAGCAATCTCTTTTTCCTTGTGATAAGGAGATGTACTGACTGTTTAGAATCACTGTAGCAAGTTGTAAATGATGTATGAAATTAAAATCCTCTGCCTAGTGCACAGAGAGAACACAGATAATACTGCAGTTACTAAGGTGTTGTGGTATGTGCAGAGACATTTGACTTAGATACATCCTTTGACAAAAAGAAAAAAAACAACCAAAGAAACAAACAAAAATCCCAAGAGCAGAAGTATTAAGCAAATTGTAGGTGGGAGGAATTAGATAATGCTATATTTTGTTTCTTCTTCTTTTCCTAATTTCCTTCTTCCTTTCCTACCAAAATTCATTTGAACAGAATCTCATATGGAAAGTTGGGCTCTTGTAAAGTACCTTACCAACAAATTGCTCCTGTACACTTACGCATAACCCCATGAGACATGCAGACACACTTGGAAGATCCACAGGTGGGAAGACAAGAGGCGGGTTGAGAAAGTCAGCTTCATCCTGAACAGTCTGAGTTAAAAACAGGTAAGGAGATGAGCTCAAAAGCTACGCTGCAAAGCTCTCTCCAGATTCTACAGTTTCCCAGCCATGCTAACAAGAATAAATAGCTGGCTTTTTAAACATAGTATTTAAAAGCTCTTCGTCTTTGATGAAGTTGGTGAACAACCCAATTTTTCTATTCTCAGCCAACACTATAATTAAATAACTAAAGAAAAAGAAAAGAAACATGTGTGGGGAAACCTTCAGATGAGTGTTCAGCATTTCATTATACATTTCAACGTTGCTTTATTTTACCAGAAAGTCATAGAAAATGCCTAGAAGTCAGTGTGGTTTGATGTGAGAATTCTGAAATATTAGTAGAGAAATAGATGGTGAGGAGTTATTTTGTTACACTCTTTTTCTCTACTTAAATGGCTACACAAATTAAAAATTAATCATATATTTTAAATCTGATGTCTGTCTTCTGTTCTATTTTGCTTTACCAAACTAAGTTGACATCAATGCTATGTCTCTTCTCTTGTGAGTAGCTGTTCCACACTTGTCATTTTCTGGGTTATCTAAAAATAATCTACCTTTAAAATGGTGTCCATCTATCCCCAGTTTTACATCCTTATCTCTGAGTAATGTGATCCTGAGTCAGCTTAAAGTGAGTACTACTGGCACACAGACTAGTAAAAGATTCTGTACTAAGTTGTATGTACATGGCAGACTGGTAGTCTAGTATGTTACAAGCCAGCTAGTCTATGAACACTGGCATTATCCAGTTATCTGCTGGAAAACTGGGAAACTATAGTTTTGTTTTTTAGGGGAAAATAGAATAAGGTTCTAAGCCTTGCTGTTTAAATATCAAATTTATTTTAGCTCACTGAGAAGTTCTGAAAATACTATTTTTCTAGCATTCTTCTTAATTTATCCTCATAGCACAAAGGTCTCTCTTTACAAGTAATCAATAAAATTAATGTAACTCTTTTAAAGGTTCCTATAATAGAAAGTTGGAAACTAAACTAAGTAATATAAGTGAGTATATGCTGGACCTTGATAATTTATATTACGTTTACTTTGTATGAGTAATGAAGTCACCCAAGCTAATGTATTAATATTCTGAGCACACTGAAGCTTTATGTGTATTGTCAGATGTTATGTATAAAACTGAAAGAACTGAAAGGCTGTAATAATACATTTTAAAAATGAAGCAGTTATTTGGCCAGTACACTAACTCTGCCACATTACACATGTTGATGAGTGCTCCTACATCTGAAAAACTAGCTACTGAAAATACCAGTATAGATTACACATACTTATTAAAGTAAAATAAAATTTGAACTGGATGTCAATAAATGATTATAATAGTCCTGTATTAATTCCATCCCTAAACTAAAATGAATCTCTCTCGTATGTATTCTCCATAGCTATCACAAAAAGATATATTCTATACTTTGCTAAGTGAATCATAGTAAATCTAGCTTAACTATGGGAATACCAGCCACATGTGCAAAAAAAGAGTTGTGGTGAACTAAATTTAGGTGCTTGTTTCCTTCAATGCTAATAGAAGCAACAAGTGTCTATAATTACCAATGAGCTTGCACTTCTGGTTAAGGATCCAGAGTGAATAAAAATTAAGAGTTGAAGATCTCTTCCGTTCGTCAAAATAATAAGATGTACCTTGATTTTATTTTTTCTTCAACTTGGTGAAAGATTTGTCTTTCAGATTTAACAAGCATTTTCATTTTTAGAATTAAGAAAACTCGGCAGGGAGATCTTTGTAGGGTGGAAAACATTTTAGGAAAGTTATTATAAATAACACAACTATAGACTTGAACAAATGGTGTCCTCAACATAAAAAGGACATAGAGCTGTTGGAGCAAGTCCAGAGGAGGACCACAAGGATGATAAGAGGACTGAAGCACCTCCTTCATGAAGACAGGCTGAAAGAGTTGGGGCTGTTCAGCCTGGAGAAGAGAAGACTGCGTGGAGACCTCATAGCAGCCTTCCAGTATCTGAAGGGGGCCTATAAGGATGCTGAGGAGGGACTCTTCATTAGGGACTGTAGTGATAGGACAAGGGGAAACAAGTTTAAACTTAAACAGAGGAAGTTGAGATTAGATATAAGGAAGAAGTTCTTTACAGTGAGGGGGGTGAGGCACTGGCACAGATTGCCCAAGGAAGTTGTGGATGCTCCATCCCTGGTGGTGTCCAAGACCAGGCTGGTCAGAGCCTTGGGCGACAAGGTTTAGCGTGAGGTGTCCCTGCCCATGGCAGGGGGGTTGGAACTAGATGATCTTAAGGTGCTTTCTTCTATGATTCTATGATTCTATAACTGATTTCTTGGTTCATTGGCAATTCGGAAAATTCAGAGCAAAGTGAATTTTAATTCATTCTCCAACTCAACTAGCAAATCAAAAAGGAATGTTTGGGATGATATAAAATATTTGCCACAAAATGAGTATTTAATTTCAAATGTAAGTCTTTATAAAGGCTTATATAGAGAAAATGTAAAGCCAAAATGTTAGTTTGAGTGTTTAACTAAAAAAAAAAGAAAACATATCCTCAGCTTTTACATTTTCTGAGATGAGCTCTATTGGCAAACATTTTAATGGACAAAACATTTTTATATTTACAGATCTATACTTTTTACGAGACGAAATACAACCGTACTGAAAATCATTATCCATGGCTAATATTCCAGTGGGTACAAAACTTGATCCTAGAGCTACTAAGCATTATGGCAATTTGTGTTCCCACTTAAAACTACAAATACTCAGAAATAGTATAATCTGCATACATTCAGTAAGTGAAGTTGTATTGAAAACCAAAATGAATGTGTAACAGGAACTGTAATATTAATCTTTTTTCCTAATTCACCTCATTTTAGATTTCCATTACCCAATATCCGCCTGGACTACATGTTTCTGTGATGTCTTTCATCCCTTGCTCCAAATAAGGATGGGCTCTATCAAAT